>NW_007377988.1:180082-205352 GCF_000475195.1 Diaphorina citri | reverse complement strand
AAAAACTTACGTGGCAATTTCAGTTTTGAGTTCACTTTTTTCCAGCTCTAGACTTGATATTTTCCCCGACATCTCTGCTAGCTCTTCTACCTGCAAAGGAAAACGAAATAATATTAAGAGGTTTGATAGAGGGCATTGTATCTGCTGAGTAGAGCTCAGGTCTTTTAAGTAGTCCCAAAAGAAAAGAGAGAAGGAAGACAGGATAGGAGAAAGACAGCTGTTCTGAGAACGAACTTTATCTGTTTAAGATAAAGTAAAGTATCCTAAACAGATAAAGTTCGCCCCAGGCAGGAATCGAACCCACAACCTAGCACTTACAATGCAGATGTGCTTCATTCCAAACTAAATAGGCTGGTTTTTAAGACATTAATGTTTTACATACAAGTAGATTAGATTCTTCATCAGTCTGACAGCATCGTTCACATGTATTGACTCCTCCGTTGCCACTACTTCTCAGCCCATCCCGATACAACTGAACCAACTCTGCTGGTTTGGCTGTGTTAAGTCCAACATCATCCCAGTCGTCAAAATCCTGTAGAAGGGAAAAATACATGGTTAAAAGTGTTCACTGTGTTAAGACTCTATTTAATTGAACTAATATAATAATAGCTTGCCTGGCACATAGATCTACATAAAATCATAAATAATGTATTTATATACAACATCATCCCTCCTAGGGAATAAGCTCCTCTCAGGAATGAGTGTTGAGAGGGAAAAATACATGGTCAAAAGTGTTCACTGTGTTCAGACTCTATTTAATTGAACTAATATAATAATAGCTTGCCTGGCACATACATAGATCTACAATCTACATACTTAAAACCATAAATAATGTATTTATGTACAGGGGAAAAATACAGGGTTAAAAGTGTTCACTGTGTTAAGACTCTGTTTGATTGAACTAATATAATAATAGCTTGCCTGGCACATACATAGATCTACAATCTACATACTTAAAACCATAAATAATGTATTTATGTACAACATCATCCCTCCTAGGGAATAAGCTCCTCTCAGGAATGAGTGTTGAGCTATTTAGTGTTGTGGCCATTCTAATGGACTACCTATAAGGACACAACTGTTCCCCCCCCCCTTGGGGGTTTCAGCAGCCATTATCATCATCATTAGCAGCAGCCAGCACAAAAAACTATATTTTTCTTCTTCCTTCTTCCTCTTCTTCTTAAGGAAAAATAAAGGGCTTAAATCATTGGTTCCAAATCAATGTTTCTTTCCTAAATATGTCACAGGTCACACTTCTGTGGTCAACTACCTGGTCTTCATTTTCATCAGCAAATGTTATTGATGTGAGCTTATAGTTGTGATGCAGTAAGTACTCATTGATGAGAAAGTTGAGGCATCTTTTCTCGTGTGGTTTAATGGGATCACAGGGAGGGAAGCTTTTCTGACCATGGTCTGAAGATTCTTCAACTTCTGGAAAGGGTTAAAACCATTGAAACTGATAATATCTTATTACAACTTGAAAATATTGAATAAAGCAAAGGTACTTAGAAGAGCTTTAGCTTTCTTTTATCCTTTAAAAGATACAAGCTGCAATCAGTGTAAAAAAAAAAAAAAAAAAAAAAAAATCAAAAAAAAAAAAAAAAAAAATCTAGCAGCTTGGCATGTTATATGCAATATTTCCTGTTGGTTCACTAAAGTCCAAGCCCCACTTGGGCTGGGTTAGGTTAATTTGAGACAGGGTAATTTGGACTTTGGCACAAGTACAGATGAAAAAAATGTATATATTATAAATAAAAAATAAATAAATATGGAATAACATTAAGGTCATTAATAGACCTCTTGCCCTTGGTTAAGCTATCCAGAATGGACTGAGGAATTAGCACTTTAGTTGTGTATTCTACCTGTTGTAGCATCAGTCAGATTGGCTCTCAGCGAACTGATGGTTTCTTTAGCTTTCCGTAGTTCAAATTCTAGAATGGCCACCCTTTCATCAACACCTCGCTCACCATCTTCTGAATATCGGGTGAAATCTAATGAGTCTAAGGTTGCTTGGCTTGAAGATCTAGCTGTAAGAGACAAAGAGGAATTTTAAGATTAACATGGATTGTAATTAAAACTCCTCAACCTATGGGATCTTGTACAAATATTGAGATTTTGATAATAAGGCACTAAAGTGAAGAGAAATACAAGTGCTAGCAGGGAAGCTAATATGAAGAAATTACTTCAGTTAAATCACGTTTTCTTTCTGTTCAGAAACAATAAACTCATCTTGATCTCATAATCTTCTACTAACCATACCTCTCCTGGTTGTGCTGAAAAACATGACTAACATAAATTGGAATTTTAATTACAAAAACACCCACTGTGTTTTACATTTACCCCGTGCCAGGCATTGTGCTATAATGCTATTCTAGATTCTAATGACATGCATGCTGTTTTTCTACTTACGTATTGAAGATAAATATTCCAATCTTGATGCAGATTGTTGTTCAAAATTTCCAGGATTGGAAAAGAACTCCCGTAACTTTGGAATATCTTTCCCCACTTCCAGCAATTCAAAATACAATTCCAAAGCGGTTAGCAGTAGTTTGTCTTCCAATAGCTGCGCTGCTATGTCCGAATAACTCAATTTACCACTTGTTGAATCTCCTCTAACGCTTATTTGGGTAGACATGGTAAAATTTTATTTGAGAAATGGTGTACCTAGCTCTGATAACAAATTTACTGATAAAGCATTTAGGACTGTACAAAAGAGGAAAATCGGACGAACAAGAACTTTATAACTTTTGACTGAAGTTAGTAGTGTTCTACATCCTTCAATTAAATATCTTATATGATTTTTAACACAGGAAACGTAAAAAATTAAAGAAAATAGCTTTTCTTTATTCCGTCGTCAGTCAGAGAAAACTTTCGGAAAATCCGAGGAATTTTAAATTTTTCCACACGAAATTATTTTCCCATTTCTCACAAATACCGCTAGAGTGCGCCCTAGACTTCGCGTTTTAGGAAGTCCCTTGCGATGAACGCGGTAAAATTTGAATTTTAAAATTTAAAAATATTTCTATTTCCGGCGTATTTTTTGGCTTTTTTGCTTTTTTCACGATTTTGGTCCTGGAAGATTAGAGATTAGTGAGATTACCTTTTCCCCTATCAGACAAGAGTTTTTAGTTTATTGATATTGATAAAATACTCCCTACTTCACAGTAAGTACTTACTTTTAGCCTCCTTGTAACATTTGCTACTTTTCCTGAGCATCACCTTAAAAACAGATCAATACAGATAACATCTAAAGATCTAAACCTATCTGACCAATACCATACCTACTAATTGACTATCCCCCATTTGAATTTCAGAATCTCACCATGGGTGATCGATACAACATTTACTCTCAGCTAGAACATCTCCAGTCCAAATATGTCGGTACAGGGCATGCTGACACAACAAAGTTTGAATGGCTTGTCAACATTCATCGAGACTCGTATGCTTCTTATATGGGCCACTACAATATGCTCAACTTGTTCTCAATCAACGAGAATGAGGCCAAAGCAAGAGTGAGGTTCAACTTTATGGAGAGGATGTTGCAACCTTGTGGTCCCCCTCCTGAGAAACCTGAGGAATAATAATGTGATTATCTTGGGTATATGGGCCACTACGATATGCTCAACTTGTTCTCAATCAACGAGAATGAGGCCAAAGCACGAGTGAGGTTCAACTTTATGGAGAGGATGTTGCAACCTTGTGGTCCCCCTCCTGAGAAACCTGAGGAATAATAATGTGATTATCTTGGATGTTTGTGAAAGGTATAATATTAAGGGTTATGTCTTGCTTTCTAGGGGTGGCATTCATGAAATAATTTTGCAAAAGAAAACCTTAATAAGAGGATAATTTGTGATAGAAAATACTGTAACTTTATCAGGTATTTCTTTTGTAACTTTTTCTCCTATGAAGGTTTTCTTATAAAATTGATTCATAAGGGAAAAATATGTTATTTTTGATTTATTTTCAATTATTTTACAGTAAATCATGTGAACTTATACAGTTAACTTGGATGTGTTGTGAAAGATAATAGGGGTCTTATACTGTTTTAATCATCTTTAATCTCTTGGGGGCTATACAAAATTACAACACAGGCCCCTGCTGTTTGAATTATCTATTTGAGAATAATACCTCTTGACACTCTGCACCAATAAGGAATTTTCTTATAGGTAACTTCCATTTTTTTTTTTTTTTTTTTTGCAAGTGCTAGCAGGGAAGCTAATATGAAGAAATTACTTCAGTTAAGTCATGTTTTCTTTCTGTTCAGAAACAATAAACTCATCTTGCTCATAATCTACTAACCATACCTCACCTGGTTGTGCTGAAAAACATGACTAACATAAATTGGAATTTTAATTACAAAAACACCCACTGTACTAACCATACCTCTCCTGGTTGTGCTGAAAAACATGACTAACATAAATTGGAATTTTAATTACAAAAACACCCACTGTGTTTTACATTTACCCCGTGCCAGGCATTGTGCTATAATGCTATTCTAGATTCTAATGACATGCATGCTGTTTTTCTACTTACGTATTGAAGATAAACACCCACTGTGTTTTACGTTTACCCCGTGCCAGGCATTGTGCTATAATGCTATTCTAGATTCTAATGACATGCATGCTGTTTTTCTACTTACGTATTGAAGATAAATATTCCAATCTTGATGCAGATTGTTGTTCAAAATTTCCAGGATTGGAAAAGAACTCCCGTAACTTTGGAATATCTTTCCCCACTTCCAGCAATTCAAAATACAATTCCAAAGCGGTTAGCAGTAGTTTGTCTTCCAATAGCTGCGCTGCTATGTCCGAATAACTCAATTTACCACTTGTTGAATCTCCTCTAACGCTTATTTGGGTAGACATGGTAAAATTTTATTTGAGAAATGGTGTACCTAGCTCTGATAACAAATTCACTGATAAAGCATTTAGGACTGTACAAAATAGGAAAATCGGACGACCAAGAACTTTATAACTTTTGACTGAAGTTAGTAGTGTTCTACATCCTTCAATTAAATATCTTATATGATTCTTAGCACAGGAAACGTAAAAAATTAAAGAAAATCGCTTTTCTTTATTCCGTCGTCAGCTCGTCAGAGAAAACTTTCGGAAAATCCGAGGAATTTCAAATTTTGGTGAACAGACACTCATTCACTTGGACATTCGTTCACCATTGTTGCCAGACTGGATTTTTGCTCAGCGTTTCCGAAAATTTTCAAGCCCTTTGATTGGTTGAAATGTGGCGCGAGATTTTTAAAATAATTGATAAAAAACAACAATCCTAAAAAAATGTAATTCAATGGTCTCAATGTGAAAATTGTGAACTTCGTTCCTTCTCTTCCTTCTCAACTTGTAGTTAAGGTACATACCTATCAGTATAGTTTATTTACAAAAATATCTACAAAAATACATAAATGAAATAGGCTTTTAAAAAATGATCAGCTCTGTTTTACAGAACTCTGTTCATAATAATTCATATTTGTGTCAGTTCATATTGTTGTGTATTGGAATGTATTGTCTTGTAACACTGGAGGCTACACAAAGGGATGCCAGTTCTGGAGCAAGCATATTTCTTTGTATTGGTGCATTCGGCAGCTCCACATTGGACTGGACTAGGAACTGACAAGTCTTCTCTGTGAATCAGAACAAGGGAAAAAAGACCAACTTTATTACAAGTATAAATGGGTATGCGACATGAACGGCCATTGTTGGCAAGTCTTCTCTGTGAATCAGAACAAGGGAAAAAAGACCAACTTTATTACAAGTATAAATGGGTATGTGACATGAACGGCCATTGTTGAGATTTTTTACCTTTTTTAATGTTGTCCGTTTACCCATCCTTTTTACCTGCATTACCCATACCCACTGACTCACCCACACCCACAGAACAGTTTTTTTTAATGTTGTCCGTTTACCCATCCTTTTTACCTGCATTACCATACCCACTGACTCACCCACACCCACAGAACAGGACGTACCTACTAAACCAACTGGAATAGACCAACTGTCCAAGCAAATCAAGGTGTGTTAAGCCTAGTACACACGCCAAGACATTTCTTTCAACTTGGTCCTTAGACAGATGTAGAGTGTGTACGCGAACAGGACGTACCTACTAAACCAACTGGAATAGACCAACTGCCCAAGCAAATCAAGCTGTGTTAAGCCTAGTACACACGCCAAGACATTTCTTTCAACTTGGTCCTTGGACAGATGTAGAGTGTGTACGCGATATTTGCGCAAATTTCAGGTCTAAATGAGTGAAACTTGTGCAAAAATCGCGTACATACAGAACAGGTGCTTTATTAAACTGTTAGTATAATGGGACGACTTGTTCTAAGCTGGCAGTCTAAAATAAAAGCAATAGTTATTGTGTCAACAGGACGTACCTACTAAACCAACTGGAATAGACCAACTGCCCAAGCAAATCAAGGTGTGTTCAGCCTAGTACACACGTCAAGACATTTCTTTCAACTTGGTCCTTAGACAGATGTAGAGTGTGTACGCGATATTTGCGCAAATTTCAGGTCTAAACGAGTGAAACTTGTGCAAAAATCGCGTACACACAGAACAGGTGCTTTATTAAACTGTTAGTATAATGGGACGACTTGTTCTAAGCTGGCAGTCTAAAATAAAAGCAATAGTTATTGTGTACATCTCGTGGAACACTTACATTTTGCTTGGTTTCAAAGGGAACTCCACATCAACCGGAAAGGATAGCAATGTGGAGTCCTGGGTTCGAATCAGCTTGACGGCAGGTGTTTGTTTTTTGAGTGTCGACTTTTTCATCACGATTTTGCCGGATTTGCTTTCCTGTTTTTTGAGCAGACGTTCCATCGTTTTTTGCTGAAATAAATAGAGAACATATAAAGGCATATATATATTTTTTCCAACATGAAAATCATGTGATCAAGATTCATAGTTTTGTACAGTAGATCTACAGAGGTTGCGTAGCAGTACTATAACCTCAGCGTTAAAATGAGTTTTAAAGGTGTGTCCACACATAGTCGACCGATGTCGACTGACACGTCCACACTGCCTCGACAACATATATGTTGATTTTCCTCATCGATGTTGATCGACGGCCGGCCGACTATGTTTGGACACACCTTACCGCTGAGAAAAGATTTTATTACCTTGTCCTTTTCCCGCTTTTCGTCTGCCTGTTGTTTTCGCTTCTGTGATTTGAGCGCCGCTTTCTGCGCTGAGAAAAGATTTTATTACCTTGTCCTTTTCCCGCTTTTCGTCTGCCTGTTGTTTTCGCTTCTGTGATTTGAGCGCCGCTTTCTGTACACTGCCTCGACAACATAATATGTTGATTTTCCTCATCGATGTTGATCGACGGCCGGCCGACTATGTTTGGACACACCTTACTGCTGAGAAAAGAATTTATTACCTTGTCCTTTTCCCGCTTTTCGTCTGCCTGTTGTTTTCGCTTCTGTGATTTGAGCGCCGCTTTCTGCGCCATCTCGGGTGTCATCACTTTCTCTCGATACCCTGAGTAAGAAAAAGAAATCATGATAAAAATAATACATAGCAATAATAAAAACGAGGGATACTATCTGCGGTAAAGACATAATACGATACATATCGAGCCTAAATGTAGCAATATGATGTAAACCGTAAAAGGCAATATGATATAATACATAGCAATAATAAAAACAAGGGATACTATCTGTGGTAAAGACATAATACGATACATATCGAGCCTAAATGTAGCAATATGATGTAAACCGTAAAAGACAGATATGAAACAGTAGTTTTTTTTTTTACTCACCACTGGGTAAACTCATGAGAAGCTGTTCCGAACTGTTATCTGTCTTTCTCTCCAACATGGCTCTCTGCCTAGCTGTCATCAGTTTGGGATCTTTAGGCTTGATTTTCTTCAGCTCGTCATCCACCTAAGAAAAGTCAAATGGAATAATTAATGGGGGGAAAATCAAGAACTTTTATGAAGCTGAACTGTCCTCAAGCGGCTTAAGTGCTCTCCGAAATTCAGTCAGTTCTAATTAACCACATGGTCGCGAATTCGAATAGTCTAGATCTAGATTCCGCTGTGGGCTGGGGAAGTAAAAGAAATACTTTCCACCCTATACGTATATAATAATAATAATAATAATAATAAAAAATCAAGAACTTTTATAAAGCTGAACTGTCCTCAAGCGGCTAAGTGCTCTCCGAAATTCAGTCAGTTCTAATTAACCACATGATCGCGAATTCGAATAGTCTAGATCTAGATTCCGCTGTGGGGTGGGGAAGTAAAAGAAATACTTTCCACCCTATACGGATATAATAATAATAATAGTGCTTATTTATACTGCTCGCATAGGACTGAAAAGTCCCTTTACTCCAGCAGTAGGCTACTACTATTATTGTGGTCAAATTCTCAAAATTATATTGAGGATAAAATTCCATACCTCGACTGGGATTGAACCCACGCCCTCCTCTTTACCAGACGAGCGCCTTGACCACTACACCACCATACGCCTGCGTATAGGACAAGGAAATTAAAATTTTTTTCAAAAGTTGGATTTTTTTTTTCATTAATTCATTTCAATCATTTCTCTTTTTCCAAAGTAAATTAATATACGTAGGTACCTTTCTTTAATCATAGCAGGATCATCAGATCAACTTCGTCCTTTGGAAACGACTTGATTGGTCTTCACCTGAAGAGATCTTTGTCTGCACCATGGCAACTGCTTTGGAACAGTTTGTGAACAATGTTCGACAACTCTCTGCCCAAGGTATGTATTGTGTGCACTCTACCTCTAGCTCGATCGTTCTGATAAAGTACAGACTCAGGGCTTCCTCCCCCACACAGAACACTGCCCATATAAACGTCACCTCAACTTCAAGAGCAACATGTATACTTTTCCGAGGGGCTCCTGTGTCAATACAGGATTAAGGATGGGGGAGGGATGATTACTCAATAGTATTGGTAGACAATTGTATTACTACATTTATGGGCTCCTAAATCTCTCTGTGGGTCCCTGCAAGCAATGGGGTAGGATATAGTTAGGGCTTCTATTTATTTAGACTGTCAGCTTAAAACAAGTTGTTCCATTATAGATATTATACACCAGTGGTCAAGAGTGTTTTATAACTTTACCTTTCAGGTAGCTTCCGAGAGCTCACAGAAATCATTCAGAAGTCCATGGATGTTCTGACCAAGTACGGGCAGCACTTGGACAATGTGCTTGAAACTTTGGAAACCTTCCAACACAGTCTGGGCATCCTTGCCATTCTCTCGGCAAAATTGACTCTGCTCTCCTCATCAAACACAGGCAGTGAATATCAGGAAGAGTTGTTTTCACAGATTCAAGAGTTCCTCAACATGTGTAATCCCGATCAGATCAGACATGCTGGGGATCTATGTAAGTGCTTTTTATTATTATTATTATTTTTTATTTTTATTTATTTATTTTTTATTATTATTATTATTGAAAAGACACAGGACGATTCAAAATGGAACGGCGAAAAAAAATTGACAAAGGAAAATGGCAAAATGGACAGACGCCGAAAGCTCAAAAAATTCAAACGTTCCCGGGGAAAATTGAGGACTTCGATTTTATTTCATTTTTACCTCCTTTATTTTACATTGTTAGAAGATCTCGAATCACACAATAGTCGGACCAGAATTTTGAACAATCTGATGCCCAAGCAAGACAGGTGTAGTGTCGGACCATGCAGAGTCAGTCATATGTGATTGACCTTGCAGAGTGACCACTCACAGTTCAACGAATGGTCAAATATTTTACACACAATTAAATGGGAGTGAGCAAACACTATGATTTGATCAGCAGATGTGAACACTCCCATTTAGTCATCGGTAAGAACATTTTGATAGCACTGTGAATGGAGCGTGAACTGAAATGAAGAGGGAATCATTCTATAAGTCCGAATCAAGTTACTGACAGATAGAGGTGTGGAAAGGGTGAGTGAGTGAGTGAGTCATAAAATAAAGAACTACATACTCCCTTCAGCTAACTACTCAGTCAATGAGTCAGATCCTAACTCCTATATATAAGTTACATGTTAATGACTCACATGTTTAGGATCTGACACACTGAGTAGTCCACTGATTAGAGTAGGTAGTATTTCATACATAATTATAACTCATTCACTCTTTACACATCTCTAGTTAGAACCAAAAATGTTAAGAATCCGCTGAGTCGTATTTTTCTTATAGAGTAGGTAGTCTTTCATACATAATTATATCTCATTCACTCTTTACAAATCTCTAGTTAGAACCAAAAATGTTAAGAATCGGCTGAGTCGTCTTTTCCTTTCGAAAATTCAAGGTGGTAGATTCGCATAAGCTTTTGGGGCTGTTTGCCCTACACCTAAGCCTTGGAGTGGGCCTTTTTTGTATGAAGGAATTGTAAGAATAAAATGGAACATTGCCAGGTAATGACCCATTTTCCCAATCCTAACCATTACCGTGAAATTTGCGAAAGGAAAGTACTCGTCTGCGAAATTTCAACAGGGCCTTTTCCATTCTGTTGTGTGACTTTCGATCACTGTCTTTCTGAATAAAATAGTAATGTCAAGAGAGTTGTCCATGGAGGACATGTTTTCCTAAAAGAAAAAGTGAAAAATATAATATGGACCGTTTCCACCAATTTCTCGTCATTTATTTATCTTGTTCTCTCTATGTATAAAGAGGAGTATACAATTATCACTGCGACCTTTTTTTAGATCCAGTGAGACCATAATAAAATCACAATAAATCTAAAAAGAGCAGTGAAAATTGTATACTTCTCTTAAAAGAAAGAGCAAATAGACATAATAATATTGGATCATTTCCACCAATTTTCATTTCCTTTTTTTGGGGGATTTTAGATTATTTCCACGCTTTGGGCGGAAACTGTGAAATATCATTGTGTCAAGCATTCCGTGGATTAACACAGTAAAGATTTTTTTCAATCCGGTTTTATAAATCCGCCTTAGTGGTAAGGTAATTTGGGGTAACATTGTGCATCCACCATCCTTTTTACCTCACTTTCTTTTAGGGATGAACTGTTCACCTTGGACCAAAGTTTGGGTCGGTTTATTTATTTATTATTATTTTTTTTCTTTCAGTATTTGTATATCGCAGTCTAAACACGTCTCGTATAGATTGCGAAGATGCAAGATGATGAATTTTTTCTTCTGTAGGTACTAAAATTTGTGTGGATAGTGGACACGATTACCCCACCTTACCTTGAAAGTATAACATACAGGGTGTCCACCAATGTATGACCCACTCAAATATTACTATATTTATGGGCTCCTAAATCTCCCTGTGGGTCCCTGCAAGCAATGGGGTAGGATATAGTTAGGGCTTCTATTTATTTAGACTGTCAGCTCTTGTGGGTTCCTGCAAGCAATAGGGTAGGATATAGTTAGGGCTTCTATTTATTTAGACTGTCAGCTTAAAACAAGTTGTTCCATTATAGATATTATACACCAGGGCCTCGTCTGTGGGTCCCTGCAAGCAATGGGGTAGGATATAGTTAGGGCTTCTATTTATTTAGACTGTCAGCTTAAAACAAGTTGTTCCATTATAGATATTATACACCAGTGGTCAAGAGTGTTTTATAACTTTACCTTTCAGGTAGCTTCCGAGAGCTCACAGAAATCATTCAGAAGTCCATGGATGTTCTGACCAAGTACGGGCAGCACTTGGAGAGGAAAATCGGACGACCAAGAACGTTATAACTTTTGACTGAAGTTAGTAGTGTTCTACATCCTTCAATTAAATATCTTATATGATTTTTAGCACAGGAAAGGTAAAAAATTAAAGAAAATAGCTTTTCTCTATTCCGTCGTCAGAGAAAACTTTCGGAAAATCCGAGGAATTTCAAATTTTTCCACACCAAATTATTTTCCCATTTCTCACAAATACCGCTAGAGTGCGCCCTAGACTTCGCGTTTTAGGAAGTCCCTTGCGATGAACGCGGTAAAATTTAAATTTTAAAATTTAAAAATATTTCGATTTCCGGCGTATTTTTTGGCTTTTTTCACGATTTTGGTCCTGGAAGATTAGAGATTACCTTTTCCCCTATCAGACAAGAGTTTTTAGTTTATTGATATTGATAAAATACTCCCTACTTCACAGTAAGTACTTACTTTTTAGATCTAGAGGGGGAAGAAAAAATGATTTTTTTTTTCTTTGTTTTTTGAAGAGGTTTGAGAGAGAGAGAATTATAATACCGCAAGCGCATTATCAATCAATTCGCATGTCCGCACACCATTAACAGTTTTAGGCCGGGCGCACATTGAAAGGCAGCTACGCAGCACAGCAGAGCAGTTTTTGTGAACGACTGGATTCAATGATACCGCGACACATTGAGACGCACGGCATTCGCACTTTTCACTCGTGCTGTATAACCTAGAGGTCTTATCGTCCCGAAATCGAAGAGAGGACAGGATAGGAGAATGACAGCTTGTTTCGAGAGCGAACCTTATCAGTTTAGCATAAAGTTCGCCCCGGGCGGGAATCGAACCCGCGACCTAGTGCTTACAGGGCAGGCGTGCTACTGTTCAAGCTAACTAGGCGGGAATCGTACCCCGACCTGGCGGCAGGCTTTGATTTTTTACGCCGCTACGTGAGCACATTTTGTCAAATCCACATTTTGTCTAGGAAAACTAACGCTGACCAATTTAGCTGACAATGTTCAAAAGGTTCCATCTGCTTCGAGAGAATAAGCACATTTCCACAAATCGTTGACAGGGGCTTAAGGCAAATCAATTAAACAAGGTTATCATCCGCCCAATGTTATTTGAGTGTTAGTTTTTTCTCTATCTCTCTCTCAAGGTAACATTTTTTTTCTCCTTTTTCGGTGTCCCGCAAAGAATTTCTAAAACGCCTATCAGAACAATAAAAAAAGAAAGAAATTACTGTATTTGTTTAAATACCAAAAGACTTGGAATATTTTTTATTACAAAGAAAGAAAAGCTGGAAATAAATAATACAAAAACGCTCATACAAACAAAATGATCTATTTTTTACCTTCATCTTCAAAAGCTTTTTAGACTTAGAGACAAATAGGAATTGATTTTGATAAACTAACACCCTGCAAAACATAGGCTGAAAAAATATTTTTATACTTAAAAATACTGTTTGAAAAAGGCTATTTTCATCTTTAATTTTCTCCATTACTCTTTAGGGCTTTTAGCCATTTAGATTTTCTGAAATAATTCCTTAATTTGCCAGAGAAAGTAGAAATAGCTGTAGTTTTGTATGTTTTTTTCAAGGTATAAAATAAAAAGGAATATAAATGCAGACCAAAAGGGGGAGGGAGTATTGTGAGGGGAAAATACAATGAGAATGACCAAGGTATAAAATAAAAAGGAATATAAATGCAGACCAAAAGGGGGAGGGAGTATTGTGAGGGGAAAATACAATGAGAATGACAAAATACAGTCTCCTAATGATTGACAATAGGTTCAAGAACCACTTCACCATTTGCAGAGTCACCATAGAATAGCTTGAAGTCTTCAATATCACGGTTCTTGACACTAAGGAAGTCTTCAGGCATGTTCCTCATGGGATGAATTCTCAGCCTGATTCCATTGATGATTGGACGACTTATTTTCAAGATAGCATCACTTTGAGTCTTATCATTGGTCATGACAATGCAATAGTCTTTATTTGTACTAGAGAGTTCATCAAGTGGATAGTAAATATCAACATTGTACTTTGCAAAGAAAGTGGCAAGGTCTTTCTCATTCAAATGAATAATGTTCTCAACTAGAATATACTGCTTGCTTGGCTTTGCCTTGTTCTTCTTCCTCTTTCTAGAGTTGGATGTTTTGTTTACATCATTACTAATATCACATTGTTTATTTTCATCATTGGAATGCCCATTAGAATTGTTCTCTTCCTTGGGAACACCAGTTTGATCTACTTTGCCTGACTTTTTGCAATGTTTGATCCCATTGGTTTTTGGACCATTGACCACAGCTTCACTTTGACTGGAGTTCTTGTTTTTTCTAGCTTTGATTTTCTTACGGTCTTCAATTTCTTGTTTATTATTGGAGTATCCTGACTTTTTGCAATGTTTGATCCCATTGGTTTTTGGACCACTGACCACAGCTTCACTTTGACTGGAGTTCTTGTTTTTTCTAGCTTTGATTTTCTTACGGTCTTCAATTTCTTGTTTATTATTGGAGTAATCAAAGATATTATCACCAGATGCTAAAACTTTTTGAATAATATTTTTATTCTTGAACACAACATAAGCATATCCCTGGGTTTGACCACTTTTGAAGTCAAAATTAATGTTGATTCTCTCCACCTCTCCATATTTGGAGAAATGATTTTTCAACTCTTGACCAGTTGTGTTGAGACTGATGCTGCCAATGAAAAGTTTCCGTTGTTCTTCATTGGAACAAGTTTGAGTGGACCCATTTTTTTGAACACAACATAAGCATATCCCTGGGTTTGACCACTTTTGAAGTCAAAATTAATGTTGATTCTCTCCACTTCTCCATATTTGGAGAAATGATTTTTTAACTCTTGACCAGTTGTGTTGAGACTGATGCTGCCAATGAAAAGTTTCCGTTGTTCTTCATTGGAACAAGTTTGAGTGGACCCATTTTCCATTGTGGGGAGTGATGGGGTTTGAGTTGCATAAGAGATTTCCGCAACCGGACAAGGCACATTGGATAGATTCAACTTCTTCAGTTCATCTTCCAAATTGATGGAGTTCACGTCCTCATAGTTGAAGTTTGATTTGATGGTTACTGTTTTGGACATTTTCTTCCAAGTTACTTTACAACTTATTATTTATTTCTCTCTTGAGTTTAGAACACTATAAACAAAAGAAGAGAGAAAAAGAAAAATCAATAATGAGTTGCATTTTAAATTGAAATCAAATTGAATTTTTACTTTTTAACAAAAAGTAACAAAGTATCACTTGACAAGATGCCTTAAGAATAATGAATTTTCAACTCTTGTAAAAATAAACATGCGTATACCCCGTAAATTTGTTAAAACAAAACTCTTTCTCGAGTTATGGTAGGGCCACTTTAAGCCTAACAGGCTTATTAAATACATATTATGATGATTTGGTGATACATATAATATTTCCTTGAGATCAGTCTCAATATGGTTAGCAAGCAACTGGGGTTTTAGACTTTGTTCAACTGCAGTTCTAAGATAATTTGTTAAAACAAAACTCTTTCTCGAGTTATGGTAGGGCCACTTTGGGCCCAACAGGCTTATTAAATACATATTATGATGATTTGATGATACATATAATATTTCCTTGAGATCAGTCTCAATATGGTTAGCAAGCAACTGGGGTTTTAGACTTTGTTCAACTGCAGTTCTAAGAACACAAGAGGAGTTATACTCTCTAATGTCAAGTTGCCAGGCTACTTACATTGACCCTATCCAGTTTGAGTGGGGCTGGAAATAACCTACAGTATGTGATAAGCTGTTAAATGCCCTGATAGTCACCCATCCAGATACCAACCAAAGAAATTGTTACTTTAGTGCACTGAGCAAGAAAACCTCAGTATGTGATATCTAAGCTGTTAAATGCCCTGATAGTCACCCATCCAGATACCAACCAAAGAAATTGTTACTTTAGTGCACTGAGCGGGCTATGGCATTGGGTTTCAATATGGCGAAACGCAGTGGTGCGGTAGGCATTCACGAAATATCCTCTGATTAGATAGGACCTTTTACTTACCTTTTCTAAGTCGAAAATTCCAAATTTGTTGTGAGAGGAACGATCCTTTGAAGATGACTCTCTGACGATAAGAAAATAGGTTCTTAAAGCGAAATACAAAATGGTTACGACAGGAAAAGACACAGGACGATTCAAAATGGAACGGCAAAAAAAATTGACAAAGGAAAATGGCAAAATGGACAGACGCCGAAAGCTCAAAAAATTCAAACGTTCCCGGGGAAAATTGAGGACTTCGTGCACTGAGCGAGCTATGGCATTGGGTTTCAATATGGCGAAACGCAGTGGTGCGGTAGGCATTCACGAAATATCTTCTGATTAGATAGGACCTTTTACTTACCTTTTCTAAGTCAAAAATTCCAAATTTGTTGTGAGAGGAACGATCCTTTGAAGATGACTCTCTGACGATAAGAAAATAGGTTCTTAAATCTTAAAGCGAAATACAAAATGGTTACGACAGGAAAAGACACAGGACGATTCAAAATGGAACGGCGAAAAAAAATTGACAAAGGAAAATAGCAAAATGGACAGACGCCGAAAGCTCAAAAAATTCAAACGTTCCCGGGGAAAATTGAGGACTTCCTAAAATTTGTGCAGCGGAAAGGCGGCTCAGGTCAAAAATATGCGTTGATCATCGTGTGAAACGAGCCTTTTTGTGGTGTGGGGGAAAGTTTGCTATGTTCACACATCTCAAACATCGAACTTTTGAAAAAAAAATCAGAAGTTGGATTTTTTTTTTTCTTTTTCATTTCTCTTTTTCCAAAGTAAATTAATTAACGTAGGTACCTTTCTTTAATCATAGCAGATAGCAGGATCATCAGATCAACTTCGTCCTTTTGAAACGACTTGATCGGTCTTCACCTGAAGAGATCTTTGTCTGCACCATGGCAACTGCTTTGGAACAGTTTGTGAACAATGTTCGACAACTTTCTGCCCAAGGTATGTATTGTGTGCACTCTACCTCTAGCTCGATCGTTCTGATAAAGTACAGACTCAGGGCTTCCTCCCTCACACAGAACACTGCCCATATAAACGTCACCTTAACTTCAAGAGCAACATGTATACTTTTCCGAGGGGCTCCTGTGTCAATACAGGATTAAGGATGGGGGAGGGATGATTACTCAATAGTATTGGTAGACAATAAAATTGTATTACTACATTTATGGGCTCCTAAATCTCCCTGTGGGTCCCTGCAAGCAATGGGGTAGGATATAGTTAGGGCTTCTATTTATTTAGACTGTCAGCTTAAAACAAGTTGTTCCATTATAGATATTATACACCAGGGCCTCGTTTCATCAAACTATTGTATTACAAGACTTGTAATACAGGCAATTTAATTTACAAGCCAGAAGTATTCTAATCTGTGTTTCACGAAAATAATTCCAAAACTTGGAAATGTACCATTTCTTCAAATTTAAATGTTTGGTTTTACAGCAAATTTGCCTGTATTATAAGTAAATTGGTTTCATAAAAAAAATATAAGTCTAAAATAATTAAATGTGTTTTCCCTGTAACATTTCAAAATTCCGTCTTTCAAGTCTTGATTTGTAAACAATTTGCCTGGTTGCCAGGCAACAGCATAGGCCAGTAGAATGAAAATTAGAAGTTTGGAAAACATCGTTTCATGAAAATTTTATAGGACTCCCAACATTAGTGTCAATTTATTGGTATTCTCTAAGTGTGCTGGGAGGCACGCGAACGTCAAGAGCAATTCTAGGATTTTCATCTCCTATTTTCAATTGATGTAAAGACGCATCTAACACTAAATCGGTATGTCCCAGTCGATTGAGGGTTGGTCCCCCCCAAAAAAAAAAGAAAAAAAAAATGTCGATCGAAAATGGAGTATTTCATCCCGAGAGTACCTACGTTGATCTCGATAACACAAGGATATAATATTTATTTATGAAAAATAGATAGACATATACATATATATAAAAAAAATCGTTCCGAGAAAGAACCTTATCCGTTCAGTATAAAAACTACACTCATACGTCATATTATGCTAAGTTTCTGCAAAAAGTTATGAGATCCCCCCAAAAAATACCACTTCGTGGCATTTTAATGTTCATCTCTCTCCCCAGATGCTGAGCTAAGTCACCAGTACACCAAGACAGTCATGGATCTGAAGACGCCACAGCGAGGCATCCCACTCATTCAGACGGCTATTAAGAAAATACAAACAAGCGACAGTCAACTCACATCACTCCATTCGGACCTGTGTCAACTCTGTTTGCTAGCACAGAATTTCAAACCAGCTCTTGAATTTCTTGATGTAGACATTACCACAATAGCAAATGAGGTGAGTTGAAGGTACTTTGGTAATAAGGGTAATTTTTCAGAAGCCATGACAATGAAAAAGGAAGCTCCTTTTTGCATTTAACCTAACCCTATAATAACACTAGCCATTGCTCATTTGTAACAGCTGCTTTTTGTAGCAATTTCCCATTGACATGACTTCTGATCGAGTTTTGTAATAAGAATGCTACAAGGATCCTTCATTACAATGTAGTGAATGCTTTGAGTATTATCCTAAGGGTTTTTTTTTATGAAAGAAAGGGTTTTTTTATCCTAAGGGTTTTTTTATGAAGGGTTTTTTTTATGTTATATACACATCCTAAGGGTTGTAGTATCCTCAAATAAAATAAAAATGAGGAAATTTTAAGTACCTAGTTCTATAGGTCTTGATTGGTGTCTTAGTAACATTATTTCCCTCTCTCTAGTTCTATAGGTATTAGGAAAAAACTTTGGATCAAAAAAAACCCTCTAATAAAATAAAAACCTTAACCAATTCATGTCTCCTTTCCTCAGGGTCCCCAGTTTGACACCAAGTACTTCCTCCAGTATTTCTATTACGGGGGTATGATCTATTTGGCGCTAAAAAATTATGAGCGGGCTCTGTACTTCTTTGAAGTGATCATCACCACTCCAGCCCTGGCTGTGTCCCATATTATGCTCGAAGGGTATAAGAAGTATTTGCTCATCTATTTGATTGTGTATGGAAAGGTAAGTAAGTAAGTAGGGGTAATATTAGTGCTTACTGATAT
This sequence comes from Diaphorina citri, assembly GCF_000475195.1. Lineage (NCBI taxonomy): Eukaryota > Metazoa > Arthropoda > Insecta > Hemiptera > Psyllidae > Diaphorina > Diaphorina citri. Next base: position 186,632 of record NW_007377988.1, on the reverse strand, counting down.
TTACATGGTTTCAACAGGACTAAAAGGTCTTCTTCTTTTACTCTACCTTTTCCCAATTCTAATTGGGGTTGGTTTTTCTATCTTGTATTCTACTCCTCCATTTCAGTCGATCCAATACTTCCTCTTTTCTCCATCCTTTCTCTTTTGTGAAAATCAATTGAATAGGACTAAAGAGTTCCTTTATCAAGCTATTGAAAATTCATTGAAACAATTTTCCAGGCTCCAAACCTCCCAAAGAATGTGTCTCAAGCCATCTGCCGCTACATCAAGCCTCTCAGTCAGCCCTATCTAGACCTGGTTTCTGTGTACACCAACAACAATAGTACTGAACTGCAGCATCTGTTGCTCAAATATGCTGATGTCTTTTCACGCGATGAAAACACAGGTGAGAACCTACTTGTGTTTTTTTTTTATGGATTGGTATAAGTAGGGCCATCAGCTTTAAACGCCCTTTGTCACTGCGACCTGGTTAGATCTTTTGTGACATTTCTTGATGAAAACACAGGTGAGAACCTACTTGGTTTTTTTATAGATTGGTATAAGTAGGGCCATCAGCTTTAAACGCCCTTTGTGACTGCGACCTGGTTAGATCTTTTGTGACATTTCTTGTGATTTTTTCTGTGGAACTGTAATAACAGAGGTTTTATTGACACCAAATCGAAGAGAGGACAGGATAGTTATGAGAAAGCCAGCCGTTAGGCTACCAGCCATTCTGAGAACGAATCTTATCTATTTAGCCAGGGGCGAGAATGAACCCGGGTCTTATTGACACCCAAATCGAAGAGAGGATAGGATAGTTATGAGAAAGCCAGCCGTTAGGCTACCAGCCATTCTGAAAACGAATCTTATCTATTTAGCCAGGGGCGAGAATGAACCCGCAGTCTAATGTTTACGAGTTTGGCACTGTACCCTCCCAGCTAACTGGCTGGTAGCAAGTTTAAACTCAGATTGTGGTTCCTGTCATTACTTTGTCTTCCTAGCCTTTTCCTATTTAAATAGGGCAGCCCTTTTGAGTATCTCATGTTCTCATAAATTCTTCTACTTACTTAGTTCACACAATCTTTCTCGTTCTTCCTCGCCCCTTTTCTCCCCTCACAAGAAGTAATGTGTATTTTATTTCAGGTCTGACGAACGAGTTTGGCACTGTACCCTCCCAGCTAACTGGCTGGTAGCAAGTTCAAACTCAGATTGTGGTTCCTGTCATTACTTCGTCTTCCTAGCCTTTTCCTATTTAAATAGGGCAGCCCTTTTGAGTATCTCATGTTCTCATAAATTCTTCTACTTAGTTCACACAATCTTTCTCGTTCTTCCTCGCCCCTTTTCTTCCCTCACAAGAAGTAATGTGTATTTTATTTCAGGTCTGACGAAACAAATCGTGGCCTCTCTCTACAAGAACAACATCAAGCGTCTTACCAAAACCTTCCTCACACTGAGCCTGGCGGATGTAGCGTCCCGGGTACAACTAGGTACACCTGTGCAAGCTGAAATTTACATACTCAAAATGGTGAGGATACATTCCAAGTTGCTAAAAAACAGGCTTCAATTGTGACGGGTGACAGCAACTCAACTTGACATAGAGTACACAGACCCATTTGCCTGATGGAATTTTATTTAGGTAATGGGTCTTACATATATTGCCTCGGTGGTGTAGTGGTCAAGACGCTTGTCTGGTAAACAGAAGGGTGTGGGTTCAATCCCAGCCGAGGTATGGAATTTATACAGGCTTCAAATTGACAGGCTGACATGTCAACTTGACATAGAGTATAGACTATAGAGTACACAGACCCATTTGCCTGATGGAATTTAATTTAGGTAATGGGTCTTATATTGCCTCGGTGGTGTAGTAGTCAAGACGCTTGTCTGGTAAACAGAAGGGTGTGGGTTCAATCCCAGCCGAGGTATGGAATTTATCCTCAATATAATTTGAGCCTAAATCCAATGTTTCAGTTATTAGTCTGTGTGTGTGTCTGTCTATCCGTCTGTAAAGAATCTCGAGAACAGTAAGAGCTAGAGACTTGAAATTTGGTATATTGCCTCGGTGGTGTAGTGGTCAAGACGCTCGTCTGGTAAACAGAAGGGTGTGGGTTCAATCCCAGCCGAGGTATGGAAGTTTGAGTTTCAGCCATTAGTCTGTGTGTGTGTCTGTCTATCCGTATGTAATGAATATCGAGAACAGTAAGAGCTAGACTTGCAATTTGGTATGCAGCTGTCAAATATGGTAAGGATGTGACAGGAAACTTTTGGTTAAGATAGGTGCTACGGTTGGTTTTAGTTGGAATCGAGAACCTACCACTCACATTCGCTTTTTTTATTTGACATATTGTTTCGACTTTCTCTCGTCAGATTTCCCAGAACGAGATCTACGCCACCATCAACAAGAAGGACGGCATGGCGTTTCAGTTATTAGTCTGTGTGTCTGTCTGTCTATCCGTCTGTTAAGAATCTCGAGAACAGTAAGAGCTAGAGACTTGAAATTTGGTATGCAGCTGTCAAATGTGGTAAGGACAGGAAATTTTTGGTTAAGATAGGTGCTACGGTTGGTTTTAGTTGGAATCGAGAACCTACCACTCACTCACCTTCGCTTTTTTATTTGACATATTGTTTCGACTTTCTCTCGTCAGATTTCCCAGAACGAGATCTACGCCACCATCAACAAGAAGGACGGCATGGTTTTTTGGTTAAGATAGGTGCTACGGTTGGTTTTAGTTGGAATCGAGAACCTACCACTCACCTTCGCTTTTTTATTTGAAATATTGTTTCGACTTTCTCTCGTTAGATTTCCCAGAACGAGATCTACGCCACCATCAACAAGAAGGACGGCATGGTCGTGTTCAACGACAATCCGCAGCGGTTCAACAACCCCCTGACCTTCGCCCAGATAGAGTCCAACATCCGCGCCTGTATGCATCTGGATGGCAAGTTCCAAGCCATGGAAGAGGAGATCCTCGTGAATCCGCTGTACGTGAAGAAAGCCGCTAGTCCGTCCGATGAGGAAACCGGCTCGAGTAAACCCGGCGGAAGAGTTATGGAGGTCGAGAATTCCATCTATTGAGGAGAGACTTGAAAATAAGAAGTAAAAGTACGTGAAACAAAACGTGTATTACTTTCCTTATCCTATAAGAAGGAAAGTAATGGATTCGGGTAAAATTTTCGATACTCAGTTTTTAGTGCCAAAACACGTTTTGCGGATCCCCCCAAAATCATACCTATAAACCCCTTGGAAAAATACTTTTCATTAAGATCGGTGCAGCGGTCGGTGGCATTTTCCCGGCCCCACTCAAGCTGCGTTAAAGTAATATGATTAGGCGGGTAGCTTTAGCCTATTTTCCTTTCGTAATGTTAATGTACATTAGCTTAATTCGAATTTTTCTTTCTCTTACATTACGTTCTCCTACCTTTACATTAACTTCCTCTCCTCTCCTTTCACGAATTTATTTTGTAATGTAGCTTTTTCCTTGCATTACGATCCGCTATCTTGTTTTACAAGAGGAATATAGGAAGTTTTGCCTATACACCCATGGTTATTTAATAGATAGAGTGAACACTGAACATCCCTTCCTGTTCCTTCTGTAATACTGATTCCCTTTCCATCAAACACATAATGATCCACTGCCCTGCCCTACATAGATCCAGAACTAAATTTAATATCCAAAACACCCTCTCTGAAGCCCTAGGCGATAATAATACTTCCATCTCCAATACAGCCCCAAGACTCCACTGCAAGAGACCTCGCCAACAACATCTCCGGACACCCCTCTTGTGCCTGGATCAAACCCATCAAAATCGTATAGAAACATTTAAACGAATAAATGAATCAGCTCCATAAAAGACTATAATTATTACACCGTAATATAAATAAAAAGTTACATGGGCGTGCTATAATAAAACTGTTGATAATACCCCCACTACCAAACTTCTTCCATTTTATTATCCCCACCCCTGGAAAATCCTAATGTCAATGCGCATTAACATTACGAAAGGAAAATGGGCTTCTTGTCGTCGAATGGAGGGTAAAACCTCCTAACCCAAAACCTTGGCAGGTAAAAGAGTGCCGGGAGGCGCGTGAACGTTAAGAGTTCGAAGCGCGTACCGGCCTATATTTACGTATGTACTGTGGTAATAAAGCTCTTTGAAAAATCTTCTTTTCCTGTAATAATGCTGTTTGTTTTCTATGCATCATCGAATGGAGGGTAAAACCCCCTAACCCAAAACCTTGGCAGGTACAAGCGTGCCGGGAGGCGCGTGAACGTTAAGAGTTCGAAGCGCCTACCGGCCTATATTTACGTATGTACTGTGGTAATAAAGCTCTTTGAAAAATCTTCTTTTCCTGTAATAATGCTGTTTGTTTTCTATGCTGAATTTTATAAATAAATCAACTATTCCAGTGTTCCAGATTTAAGAAAGACAAAGTTTGGTATGGCATAGATTAGACTCCATTTTATTTCATTTTTACCTCCTTTATTTTACATTGTTAGAAGATCTCGAATCACACAACAGTCGGACTCTGATGCCCAAGCAAGATAGGTGTAGTGTCGGACCATGCAGAGTCAGTCATATGTGATTGACCTTGCAGAGTGCTGGCTCCACTCACAGTTCAACGTCAAATATTTTACACACAATTAAATGGGAGTGAGCAAACACTATGATTTGATCAGCAGATGTGAACACTCCAATTTAGTCATCGGTAAGAACATTTTGATAGCACTGTGAATGGAGCGTGAACTGAAATAAAGAGTGAATCATTCTATAAGTCCGAATCAAGTTACTGACAGATAGAGGTGTGGAAAGGGTGAGTGAGTGAGTCATAAAATAAAGAACTACATACTCCCTTCAGCTAACTACTCAGTCAATAAGTCAGATCCTAACTCCTATACATAGGGGGTTGAAGAGAGTTACATGTTAATGACTCACATGTTTAGGATCTAACACACTGAGTAGTCCACTGAATAGAGTAGGTAGTCTTTCATACATAATTATAACTCATTCACTCTTTACACATCTCTAGTTAGAACCAAAAATGTTAAGAATCCGCTGAGTCGTATTTTTCTTTCGAAAATTCAAGGTGGTAGATTCGCATAAGCTTTTGGGGCTGTTTGCCCTACACCTAAGCCTCGGAGTGGGCCTTTTTTTGTATGAAGGAATTGTAAGAATAAAATGGAACATTGCCAGGTAATGACCCATTTTCCCATTCCTAACCATTACCGTGAAATTTGCGAAAGGAATGTACGCGTCTGCGAAATTTCAACAGGGCCTTTTCCATTCTGTTGTGTGACTTTCGATCACTGTCTTTCTGAATAAAATAGTAATGTCAAGAGAGTTGTCCATGGAGGACGTGTTTTCCTAAAAGAAAAAGTAAAAAATATAATATGGACCGTTTCCACCAATTTCTCGTCATTTATTTATCTTGTTCTCTCTATGTATAAAGAGGAGTATACAATTATCACTGCGACCTTTTTGTAGATCCAGTGAGACCATAATAAAATCACAATAAATCTAAAAAGAGCAGTGAAAATTGTATACTTCTTTTAAAAGAAAGAGCAAACAGACATAATAATATTGGATCATTTCCACCAATTTTCATTTCCTTTTTTGGGGGGATTTTAGATTATTTCCACGCTTTGGGCGGAAACTGTGAAATATCATTGTGTCAAGCATTCCGTGGATTAACACAGTAAAAGATTTTTTTCAATCCGGTTTTATAAATCCGCCTTAGTGGTAAGGTAATTTGGGGTAACATTGTGCATCCACCATCCTTTTTACCTTAAAAAATATAATATGGACCGTTTCCACCAATTTCTCGCCATTTATTTATCTTGTTCTCTCTATGTATAAAGAGGAGTATACAATTATCACTGCGACCTTTTTTTTAGATCTAGTGAGACCATAATAAAATCACAATAAATCTAAAAAGAGCAGTGAAAATTGTATACTTCTCTTAAAAGAAAGAGCAAACAGACATATTAATATTGGATCATTTCCACCAATTTTCATTTCCTTTTTTTGGGGGATTTTAGATTATTTCCACGCTTTGGGCGGAAACTGTGAAATATCATTGTGTCAAGCATTCGTGGATGAACACAGTAAAGATTTCTTTCAATCCGGTTTTATAAATCCGCCTTAGTGGTAAGGTAATTTGGGGTAACATTGTGCATCCACCATCCTTTTTACCTCACTTTCTTTTAGGGATGAACTGTTCACCTTGGACCGTTTGGGTCGGTTTATTTATTTATTATTATTTTTTTTTCTTTCAATATTTGTATATCGCAGTCTAAACACGTCTGGTATTGATTGCGAAGATGCAAGATGATGAATTTTTTCTTCTGTAGGTACGAAAATTTGTGTGGATAGTGGACACGATTACCCCACCTTACCTTGAAAGTATAACATACAGGGTGTCCACCAATGTATGACCCACTCAAATTACTCCGAATCTGTTGGAGTTTTCGAAAAAAAAAAGAAAAAAAAAACGTATCTCTTTGATTTTACGGTTTTTTTTTCGAAAACTCCAACAGATTCGGAGCAATTTGAGTGGGTCATACATTGGTGGACA
>NW_007377988.1:174083-178623 GCF_000475195.1 Diaphorina citri | reverse complement strand
GTGTGTGCTCATCAGGTATCAGGTAGACCTGACAGATAGACCTTTTCAGCCGTACCTGTCAGATCTAGCTGATAGTGAGGACCTAAAGTTATTTCCAAGGGAAGGTTGAGGTTGGAGGGATTTCCGCCACAGACAAACTTTATCTTAAACAGGTAAGTTTCGTTCTAGGAACAGCTGACTTTCTCCTATCGTATACCCCTTCTTTCTTCAATTTCCAGACTAGAAGACCTCCGTTGTTACAATGCCCTCTATCAAATCTTTTTTTTAAAAACCCTTCCAATTATTTGCTGTTTGCTGATCTTGCTATTCTGTGAACCCTGTAATACCTAAGTACGACTCGAGTAAAAGTACACCACATGAAAATAAAAGTAAACCACAAAACTGCCTACACAATAGATTACTGTCCTTCTTTCTTCAATTTCCAGACTAGAAGACCTCCGTTGTTACAATGCCCTCTATCAAATCTTTTTTTAAAAATTTGCTGTTTGCTGATCTTGCTATTCTGTGAACCCTGTAATACCTACGACTCGAGTAAAAGTACACCACATGAAAATAAAAGTAAACCACAAAACTGCCTACACAATAGATTACTGTTGAGTGCAGACTAAACAAATACCTATTGATGCTAGTGTTCTACTTACTAGATATCTAACTTAGGTTCCTATCTTTTCCTTTTACCTACTTGCATAATATAAGAAGGTACTTAGGTAAGTAGGTAGAGGGAAACATGGAACCGTTAGAGAAAAGTGTGGACGCGCCTTTGTTCATTCCTCAAAGGTAGATTAACTCAGAAGATTGATCAATTGTCTGGCTAGGGGACGTTAGACAGGGAGTAGACCAGCTTCGTCTGGCCGGGGGACTTTAAACAGTTAGTATACATACCATCCTGAATTTCCCTTGCTAAAGAAATAGCAAAGGTTGAGTGCAAAGGGCATCCACTCGTAAAATTTGCAGCCAAAACCAAATGTCAGCCCAAAGCAATCACCCTAGTTAGGGCTGATTGAGAGGCTGACTAAAAACGCCGACCCCGTCTGTACACGGGAAAAGGCGAAGAAAAAAGAATTCTATTCTCCTTAGTTCTCGAGTCTTCCCATTCCAAATACTTCTGTCCTGTGTTTTCTGTCGTCCGGGAAAAGGCGAAGAAAAAAGAATTCTATTCTACTTATAGTTCTCGAGTCTTCCCATTCCAAATACTTCTGTCCTGTATTTTCTGTCGTCATTCTTGCAGGATAAACACGGTATATTCTATTCTATTATCGTTATTACAATGCCCTCTATCAAATCTTTTTTTAAAAACCCTTCCAATTATTTGCTGTTTGATCTTGCTATTCTGTGAACCCTGTAATACCTACGACTCGAGTAAAAGTACACCACATGAAAATAAAAGTAAACCACAAAACTGCCTACACAATAGATTACTGTTGAGTGCAGACTAAACAAATACCTACCTATGCTAGTGTTCTACTTACTAGATATCTAACTTAGGTTCCTATCTTTTCCTTTTACCTACTTGCATAATATAAGAAGGTACTTAGGTAAGTAGGTACCTATACTTTATTTTGTTAAGTGCAGCTAAAAACAGAATGGAGCAGAGAGCAAAGAGCATAGAGCTTTTTGTCCTCAGCTCAATGTGGTTTCAACTAGTCACTTCAATCTGTTGTCCCTTCCCTCTACAATGCTCAATTCTCTTCACTCTGTTTTTAGCCTAATTAGGTATCAATATCAAAAGAAGAAATAAATGTCTTGTCTCACTAGCTGATGTCCTACTTATGTAGGTACATAAAATACGTTCTTCACTAGCTAACTGGAGAGTACTGGCTCTCTCTGTAATTGTAATTCTGTAATTTGTAATGAGACTTTATTTATTTGTAATAACAATTTTACAATACATGTTAAATAATCCACAGTTCGATAATTAATAAATGACTAAGAATATACCTATATGAAATATCTTAAGGATGGATTACTTATCTTCAAATTAAAGTTAGATTACCCATACTAAAGGTCATACAAAAGGTCATAATGTTGTATGACCTTAGTATTATGGGTAGCATTCTTTTTCTTTTGTTTGTGTTAAAGGGAAGTTCTTAGTTGAGAGCATATTTATTCAGTATTTTATGACTTTTTTTATGACAGTAAGTTGCTTAACTTTAGATATTTCATATTATTATAGTCTAGATAAGGAACATTGTAGTTCATACACAATATATCTAAAAAGTATTTATAAATAAATGAAAAATATGTACGTACTTACTATTTAATAATTTTATAAATTAAGTAATACAATATTGCAATATCAATTTCGTTTTTCTATTTATTTATTTATTTACAAAAACATTATACACATACAATATACAATGAAAATGCTCGAGCATCAGCATATGCAGCAGGCCATTAGTCCTTTTTGTAGCCATTTCCCATTGACATGACTTCTGATCGAGTTTTGTAATAAGAATGTTACAAGGATCCTTCATTACAATGTAGTGAATGCTTTGAGTATTATCCTAAGGGTTTTTTTTATGAAAGTTTTCCAACATTGAATTAGAATGTTATATACACATCCTAAGGGTTGTAGTATCCTCAAATAAAATAAAAATGAGGAAATTTTAAGTACCTAGTTCTATAGGTCTTGATTGGTGTCTTAGTAACATTATTTCCCTCTCTCTAGTTCTATAGGTATTGAGAAAAAACTTTGGATCAAAAAAACCCTCTAATAAAATAAAAACCTTAACCAATTCATGCCTCTTTTCCTCAGGGTCCCCAGTTTGACACCAAGTACTTCCTCCAGTATTTCTATTACGGGGGTATGATCTATTTGGCGCTAAAAAATTATGAGCGGGCTCTGTACTTCTTTGAAGTGATCATCACCACTCCAGCCCTGGCTGTGTCCCATATTATGCTCGAAGGGTATACCAGTTTGACACCAAGTACTTCCTCCAGTATTTCTATTACGGGGGCATGATCTATTTGGCACTGAAAAATTATGAGCGGGCTCTGTACTTCTTTGAAGTGATCATCACCACTCCAGCCCTGGCTGTGTCCCATATTATGCTCGAAGGCTATAAGAAGTATTTGCTCATCTATTTGATTGTGTATGGAAAGGTAAGTAAGTAAGTAGGGGTAATATTAGTGCTTACTGATATTTACATGGTTTCAACAGGACTAAAAGGTCTTCTTCTTTTACTCTACCTTTTCCCAATTCTAATTGGGGTTGGTTTTTCTATCTTGTATTCTACTCCTCCATTTCAGTCGATCCAATACTTCCTCTTTTCTCCATCCTTTCTCTTTTGTGAAAATCAATTGAATAGGACTAAAGAGTTCCTTTATCAAGCTATTGAAAATTCATTGAAACAATTTTCCAGGCTCCAAACCTCCCAAAGAATGTGTCTCAAGCCATCACTAAAGAGTTCCTTTATCAAGCTATTGAAAATTCATTGAAACAATTTTCCAGGCTCCAAACCTCCCAAAGAATGTGTCTCAAGCCATTTTTCTATGCTGAATTTTATAAATAAATCAACTATTCCAGTGTTCCAGATTTAAGAAAGACAAAGTTTGGTATGGCATAGATTAGACTCCATTTTATTTCATTTTTACCTCCTTTATTTTACATTGTTAGAAGATCTCGAATCACACAACAGTCGGACTCTGATGCCCAAGCAAGATAGGTGTAGTGTCGGACCATGCAGAGTCAGTCATATGTGATTCAGAATTTTGAACACTCTGATGCCCAAGCAAGACAGGTGTAGTGTCGGACCATGCAGAGTCAGTCATGTGTGATTGACCTTGCAGAGTGCTGGCTCCACTCACAGTTCAACGTCAAATATTTTACACACAATTGAATGGGAGTGAGCATACACTATGATTTGATCAGCAGATGTGAACACTCCCATTTAGTCGTCGGTAAGAACACTTTGATAGCACTGTGAATGGAGCGTGAACTGAAATAAAGAGTGAATCATTCTATAAGTCCGAATCAAGTTACTGACAGATAGAGGAGTGGAAAGGGTGAGTGAGTGAGTGAGTCATAAAATAAAGAACTACATACTCCCTTCAGCTAACTACTCAGTCAATGAGTCAGATCCTAACTCCTATATATAGGAGTTACATGTTAATGACTCACATGTTTAGGATCTGACACACTGAGTAGTCCACTGAATAGAGTAGGTAGTCTTTCATACATAATTATATCTCATTCACTCTTTACAAATCTCTAGTTAGAACCAAAAATGTTAAGAATCGGCTGAGTCGTCTTTTCCTTTCGAAAATTCAAGGTGGTAGATTCGCATAAGCTTTTGGGGCTGTTTGCCCTACACCTAAGCCTTGGAGTGGGCCTTTTTTGTATGAAGGAATTGTAAGAATAAAATGGAACATTGCCAGGTAATGACCCATTTTCCCAATCCTAACCATTACCGTGAAATTTGCGAAAGGAAAGTACTCGTCTGCGAAATTTCAACAGGGCCTTTTCCATTCTGTTGTGTGACTTTCGATCACTGTCTTTCTGAATAAAATAGTAATGTCAAGAGAGTTGTCCATGGAGGAC
>NW_007377988.1:133201-173784 GCF_000475195.1 Diaphorina citri | reverse complement strand
TTTCACGGGGCGGGTTTTTTTTTTTTTTTTTTTTTTCTTCTTTTTTTTTGTACGACAAAGGCATTGATTGAGGCACATCGGACAAAGTTTTAATAAGCTCTAAGGCCCGCCTCTCACGCTCAGACCGCGTCTGACAGACCGTCTTAACGTGTGTGGCGGAAAAAGCATGAGACCTAGTTCTGTCAGTCTGCTTTTTCCGCCACACACTGGCAGACGGTCTGAGCGGGAGTGACAGGCTGCACAGGCATCAGGCAACATGTATGAAAGATACATGTATTGGGAGAAATGAGAAAATACTTATCAAAAGTGCTGGGTGAAAGAGCAATAATATTGTAAGTTGTTTTTGTTTTTCTTTTTTTTTTTTTTTTTTTTTTTTTTCGAAAACTCCAACAGATTCGGAGCAATTTGAGTGGGTCATACATTGATGGACATCACCCTGTATACGTATGTAAAACACATATCCTCTTTCTCTCGTTTATATCAACTAAATATTTAGAATATAAAAAGACTTTTGAAAAGGAAGGTGGGGGATAAAAATAAAACCTAACAAGACAAATCGTATTTTCCTTTCGAAAACGATTTCCCCTGATGGCGGAAACATCGTTTAGTACAGGCGCTACCACGCCAAAAAGAGGGGGTTCGAACGACCAAACTTGTATTTGATTATCTGACTTTTATGTCAGTCATCATATGAAATTTCTCTTTGGGCTAGTTTGGACAAAGGCCCCCTCAGAATAAGAATAACATAGAAGGAGGGTTAAGGACCAAAACGAAAGACACTTTTCAAATCGAAGGTTATATATCAGCTGATTTGGTACCAGTGCCGGACCATGAATAATTTCCTGGGTACGATGATTCTACAGAAATGTATAACAAATCATTTTAAGTTTACTTGCTTACATTTACTTGCTAGCACACTCTTACGGACTATTTAGTCGTAAGCTCCTTTTTGCATTTTTTTATGACACAAATAAAGTGAATAGAAAAACCAAATAAAATATTTTTTATTTGTTTAAAAAATACAGCTAGTCACATAATCGAATACAACTCTACTAGCTAGAGGTAAAGCGCCTTTCCAGGGGGGCCGGGGGGAAATGAGTTTCAGAAAAGGGGAAATCGTCTAGTTTTCGAAAGGAAAATACGTCTTAGCTGACCTTACGCATATTACGGATGACGCAAAAAAACCTTTCACGCCAAAAATTACGGCCCAGTTCTTGTTAGTATTACAATCTAGTAAACGGGCTTCAGAATAGAAAAACCAAATAAAATATTTTTTTTATTTGTTTAAAAAATACAGCTAGTCACATAATCGAATACAACTCTACTAGCTAGAGGTAAAGCGCCTTTCGAGGGGGGCCAGGGGAAATGAGTTTCAGAAAAGGGGAAATCGTCTAGTTTTCGAAAGGAAAATACGTCTTAGCTGACCTTATGCATATTACGGATGACGCAAAAAAACCTTTCACGCCAAAAATTACGGCCCAGTTCTTGTTAGTATTACAATCTAGTAAACGGGCTTCAAGAAATCAATAGAGAATCGTTCGGATATTTAAAATATATAAAACAATAAAAAATATGTGTTATATCGGCTCTCTGATGCTTGGTTTAAGGGAAATCCAATACTTTCTTTTGGACTTTGTTTAAAGTGGCAGGGTTCTCACTTGCGTGAGCTCTTCCAACCGACCACTAAGGGGCTGTATGGATTTGTTTTTGATCCACTGCGAAAAAAAAAAAAAAAAAAAAAAAAAAAAAAAATAAAAAAAAAATAGAATCGTTCGGATATTTAAAATATATAAAACAATAAAAAATATGTGTTTAATCGGCTCTCTGATGCTTGGTTTAAGGGAAATCCAATACTTTCTTTTGGACTTTGTTTAAAGTGGCAGGGATCTCACTTACGTGAGCTCTTCCAACCGACCACTAAGGGGCTGTATGGATTTGTTTTTGATCCACTGCGGAAAAAAAAACACATTGCAGATCTGTACTAGTACTGTATGATGGTAATGAAATAGGTCTCTTATTGGATCAAGATATGGATGCCATATGACACATTGCAGATCTGTACTAGTACTGTATGATGGTAATGAAATAGGTCTCTTATTGGATCAAGATATGGATGCCATATGACTCGCGTTTTTCCTTGAAATTTATAACCACTAAAGACATTGGTAATTTAACAGTGAGTTTAAATTAAATTTAAACAATAATTGGGGCATTTAACCAGAAAAAAATGTTGACTTGGGAGTTAATTTTTTCATCCTCTGAAATTTAGAAAGGAGTTTTTAATAAACATAGCCCAGCAAATATTGCAACAAAAAAAAGAGTACCTACCGAAAATTACTTAACGAGTTCTTTTGGAACACGTAGAACAACACATTATTACATGAATTCTGAGCCAACACAAGGTTTGGCGTGGTCTAAAACTGGCTATACGGACAATACGGACATCCAAATCTTAAATCCAATGAAAACTCCATTACTTTCCTTCTTATGAGGACAAGGAAAGTAAACGTATAAATAACTGTAAAAAAAAAGAAGAAAATTTCAGTTTGACAGAGATTAGGTAAATATATCTATGTAGGTATAGAAGAGTTTGCGCAGGCGCACTGTGTAAGTTTCCAATTGTCCAACGGGATATATCGCTCTCGTTCGGGAGATTCCGGGAAGCCGACCCGATGTTTAACGAAGAGCTTCGGGTTCGCTAATTTTGGACCAATCAGATAACGCGTATTTTTCTTTCTATTGCTAATACTAGTAATGAGAAAGTATTTCTTGTGGAATCTCAGCCGATTTCTCCTTTTCTGAAGCCCATTTCCTCTCCTTCTAGAGAAATATAAATTTTAGTTTAACCAAGGTTACACTAGGGGGCGTGGTAGCGCTTGTACATAAACTAAGCTATTGGAAATACAAGATGGCGTCTTCTCAAGCCTAAAAAAATTGGACCGATTACAATACTTTCTCATTACTAGTACAGCTTCGCTATACTTTAGTAATAGAGTAAAAAAAAAAAAAAAAAAAAAAAAAAAACTTTTGCCCCCAAAAAAAACAAGATGACGCATTCTATTCTATTACATCCTATTTTATTCTATTCTACTTACTTCTCGAGTCTTCCCATTCATCCAGCTCCTGTGTAACAACCATCACGAATACTTCTGTCCTGTATTTTCTGTCGTCATTCTTGCAGGATAAACACGGTATATTCTATTCTATTACATCCTATTTTATTCTATTCTACTTACTTCTCGAGTCTTCCCATTCATCCAGCTCCTGTGTAACAACCATCACGAATACTTCTGTCCTGTATTTTCTGTCGTCATTCTTGCAGGATAAACACGGTATATTCTATTCTATTACATCCTATTTTATTCTATTCTACTTACTTCTCGAGTCTTCCCATTCATCCAGCTCCTGTGTAACAACCATCACGAATACTTCTGTCCTGTATTTTCTGTCGTCATTCTTGCAGGATAAACACGGTATATTCTATTCTATTACATCCTATTTTATTCTATTCTACTTACTTCTCGAGTCTTCCCATTCATCCAGCTCCTGTGTAACAACCATCACGAATACTTCTGTCCTGTATTTTCTGTCGTCATTCTTGCAGGATAAACACGGTATATTCTATTCTATTACATCCTATTTTATTCTATTCTACTTACTTCTCGAGTCTTCCCATTCATCCAGCTCCTGTGTAACAACCATCACGAATACTTCTGTCCTGTATTTTCTGTCGTCATTCTTGCAGGATAAACACGGTATATTCTATTCTATTACATCCTATTTTATTCTATTCTACTTACTTCTCGAGTCTTCCCATTCATCCAGCTCCTGTGTAACAACCATCACGAATACTTCTGTCCTGTATTTTCTGTCGTCATTCTTGCAGGATAAACACGGTATATTCTATTCTATTACATCCTATTTTATTCTATTCTACTTACTTCTCGAGTCTTCCCATTCATCCAGCTCCTGTGTAACAACCATCACGAATACTTCTGTCCTGTGTTTTCTATCGTCATTCTTGCAGGATAAACACGGTATATTCTATTCTATTACATCCTATTTTATTCTATTCTACTTACTTCTCGAGTCTTCCCATTCTTCCAGCTCCTGTGTAACAACCATCACGAATACTTGTGTCCTATGTTTTCTATCGTCATTCTGAAATTCAAACCAAAAGAGGAAATTATTATTCTACTTACTTCTCGAGTCTTCCCATTCATCCAGCTCCTGTGTAACAACCATCACGAATACTTGTGTCCTATGTTTTCTATCGTCATTCTGAAATTCAAACCAAAAGAGGAAATGATTAATATCTTCATCAAATATTTTCATCCTTAGTTTCGTCATCTACCTCCAGAAGATTAATTTTACGAAGCGGAAACTGTAGTTTGGCGAATCTAAAATTCATTACTTAATGGCATGCAAATCCATTTTGATACTAAAGGAGGTTTTCATTGAATGGCTCACCTTCATAGAATGGCTATTAAATCTTCATCAAATATTTTCATCCTTAGTTTCGTCATCTACCTTCAGAAGATTAATTTTACGAAGCGGAAACTGTAGTTTGGTGAATCTAAAATTCATTACTTAATGGCATGCAAATCCATTTTGATACTAAAGGAGGTTTTCATTGAATGGCTCACCTTCATAGAATGGCTTCAAAACAAAACTATTAGAGCCCAAATAGGGAAAATCAGTGGTTGGGTGGAAGAGCTCACGTAAGTGAGAACCCTACCACTTAAAATAAAGCCCTGAAAAAAGTCATGTGAATAGGAAAAAAAATTCCGATTAAGTGTAAGTAGAATTTATTTAAATGTACCTAGGTATAATATGGTGTTAAAGTTTAAATAAATCAAAAGGCCAAAATCCAAGAAGAGCCAAAAAAAGCTTCCGACTCTTTCGAGATTTGAACGCAGGACCTCCGGCGTGCAAGCCTAGTATGATATATGCACTCAGCCATGGAGGTAGCAGAAAACATGTTCATTATCGCATGCTGTATTTATTATGGTTGACAGAAACAAAAAACAATAACAAAGCACCTTCCCATGGGCAATACCTACTTTTAATTTAGAAGAAAAAACATGACAATATTTTCTAGCAATTTTTTTCTCTTAGAAAGAGAAGCACTAAAGCACTGGGCTTGCTTTCTCGAAATCTGTGCAATGTCGCCAAGAAACAGAGCAGATTTTGCATTTATGTTTCGATAGTATGGGAAGTATTGTGTCTCTTATCGCCCATCTGATGAGGGACATACTACGGGATGGGTATGCTAAGACACAGACCACATGCGTCTAATGTAGCTGTTGCTTCATTGCTACGAAAAAGTGACAGAGGTTGTACCCTCCATTCGGTGACAAGCTACCCGCCTCCTCATATTGACCTCACAAAACCTGAGTGGGGCCGAGAAGAGCCAACAGCCCACGATTGCCTGGATGGTCACCCATCTGGATAATGACCACGCGCTATGTGCAGATTTGAAGCGCAGTTTACTTACTGGCAGTTCAAAGGGATTTAATTCCGGGCTAAGTTGCGATTTTTAACTTCCTATTACATCAAGTCTTTTTTATGCTTGGAATTTGAGGTGAACACTCACAATCCTGTGACACTAACAAAATTTGTTAAGAGGCTTTCCAGTTTAATCACAAGTAATTCAAGATATTTACATTTTTTTTTTTTTTTTCCTAAAAATAACTAAGTATCATTGGAAGAGTATGTACAATGTAAGTACATATTACAAAGAAAGTACTTATTCATTTCCTTCGAGCAAGATTGAATAAATTTATTGCCAGTGGAATGTTGAATTTCTTTCTGTCAAATCAAATCCCCAATCCAGTTCACTGGGAAAAATATTGCACAAGTTGGCTTGCACAAGGCTAGCTGTGTCTTAACACTCTTGCACAAGCCTGTACAATGTAAGTACATATGACAAAGAAAGTACTTATTCATTTCCCTCGAGCAAGATTGAATAAATTTATTGCCAGTGGCCAGTGGAATGTTGAATTTCTTTCTGTCAAATCCCCAATCCAGTTCACTGGGAAAAATATTGCACAAGTTGGCTTGCACAAGGCTAGCTGTGTCTTAACACTCTTGCACAAGCCAATTTGTGGGAAAGTCTCTTGCAAGTTAGCATGATATTTTATGCCTGTGGACACTTAGCTGAATAAGGCTATGTGAGCTCTACTTATGGATATTTTAGTATTGTACCACAGATCAAAACTTACTTTTGATGCCTTTAGTACGTCTTATCATGAACATCAACATGAATAACTTACCTCATTCTCAGCTTCATTCCTGACACAAATGCAGGCTGCTCTTCTCCTGTAACCATCTTGATCGTACATTCGAGTTGAGTTGGGCTTTTCCTTCACCATTTTTGACAATTTGTAGATAAAATAACTTAAGTAAAGGGTTAGTTAACACAAATGATAATGAAGCTTTAGAAATATTTTATGTTTTAGGTATGGGTAGGTAGGTTTGTTGGGGATTTGAAAAACAGGAATTGAAAAATTGAGGTTTTAAAAAAAATAATTGAAAATTAGAAAGGAAAAAATATATTTAAAAAATTAGGGTAAAATCACCGAGTATTTAGAAACGCCATTTTTTGATAAATATTTTGTTTTAGGTATGGGTAGGTAGGTTTGTTGGGGGTTTGAAAAACAGGAATTGAAAAATTGAGGTTTAAAAAAAAATAATTGAAAATTAGAAAGGAAAAAATATATTTAAAAAATTAGGGTAAAATCACCGAGTATTTAGAAACGCCATTTTTTGAAGGTTTTTTTCTTTTTTTCTTGGAGGAAGAAAAAAAAGTTCAACTTTAGAAGGAAAACACTTGTGAAAGTTTCACTGGTTGAATTTGAAAAGGCTTTCCCTTTTTCCCGTTAAGTCTTGCTTATTTGTGATAGGTAGAAAAATAGAGAAACTTCTCCATTTTTGAGAAAAAGCTTCACACCTTGGACCCAGAAAGTTGAAGAAAATAAAACTCGCGAAACGCAATGACTCTGTCGCGAAAAGCTCAAAATTTGCAAATTCCACAATGCAATATGCAAAACAAGCAAAAAATTAAAAACAAAAATGACCAATGACCTTTTCTGTGCGCATGCTCCGACACTGATTTAAAAAAAAAAAAAAAATACGGGCTGCAAAATCTAGCTAAATTCCTAATCGCACAATAATCCGACTTTTGAGTATCTCAAAGGTCCATGTCAAAAGTCTTTATCCACCTCAGTTTCGGTCCACATCTCTTTCTCTTCTCCTTTATGGACTGAAAACAGGACTTTTCGTCAGGAAAAACAGGATAAATCATATTTACCAGAGTCGACATGACACAGGCCGTGGTTATGAACAGGGCCATCGTAGGACATCGTCGGACTTTTTGCGTGTAAAGTTGGCGGGAAATTCGAATTTTTGATTTTTTTCCGCAACTTGTACAATCTGAATTCATTTTTTACTTTTTATCTTTAGTTTGCACGTTTATATTATACTTTTCATTTATATTAGCTATTAAAAACAAGCAAATTACAAAGCAAACAAAAATAAATATAAAATGAATTTTAAAAATTGCCGCCGGGACAGCTATCTCACGTCGTCCGAGCTCATCTCAGCCCTGTTCAGGCCGTGGTTATGAACAGGGCCATCGTAGGACAACGTCGGACTTTTTGCGTGTAAAGTTGGCGGGAAATTAGAATTTTTGATTTTTTTTCCGCAACTTGTACAATCTGAATTCATTTTTTACTTTTTATCTTTAGTTTGCACGTTTATATTATACTTTTCATTTATATTAGCTACTAGCTGAATTCCGTCGCTTCGCTCCGGAATCCCGCTAGTTTATCCCGAGGCATGGCCAAACTTGTGGAAAAGGCATGGCCGAACTTGTAGTTATCAAACTAAAAACATAAACGAAACTCAAATATTAGGCGAGCGAGGAAAAGTTTTCTCTCCCGCAGTCTCTGCACTCTGTGTATTTCTTATGGAGATTTCAGCGATCAAAAATTGATCATATCTCAGGATCGGTGTAGATTTTCGCAAAATCCTTTCTTATTGCACACCCAGACCATAAAAGGAATATTCCTACCAAATTTAAGCTTTCTAGGTGTTGTGGTTCTCGAGATAGAACGATCAGTGTGTGAACTATGAAATGTGAATGAGTGAATGGATCTCGTTCTTATAATATAAGACTAGCTGAATTCCGTCGCTTCGCTCCGGAAGCCCGCTAGTTCATCCCGAGGCATGGCCAAACTTCTGGAAAAGGCATGGCCGAACTTGTATTTATCAAACAAAAAAAACATAAACGAAACTCAAATATTAGGCGAGCAAGGAAAAGTTTTCTCTCCCGCAGTCTCTGCACTCCGTGTATTTCTTATGGTGATTTTAGCGATCAAAAATTGATCATATCTCAGGATCGAGACTAGAGCCCGTTCGCCCTTTACTCCCAATATAATGTTGAAGTCACCCATCCATTTATTGGCCTTGCTCGGCGTAGCCCAACACAGGTGACGCTAAAACCGGTCTTAATTATTACATAAAACACTAGGTGTTCACATTTCTAAAGTCAAACATTTGAAATTGGATGCTTGGGAGGACAGTCAACTTGAACGGATGAAACAAATAGGCAATAATGTGTCCAAATTGAAATATGAAATGCGAGTTCCTGCATCTTATAAAGTGCCAACTTCAAGCTGCCCTCAGTGAGTAAAATGAAAAAAAATTTGGTCTGTGACCGAGATTTTCTAGTCACCTTTTTCATTCAGAAAATTCACATGATTTTTTTTCCCCCTTAAATTGAAATTTTCCACCACAAGAAAGAAAACATAAAAAAAAAACTTTTTGACATGAATCAGTGACCAAAACATTGTTCTTTTTTTCTGTTTACATAAAAAAAAAGAGAAAAGAATGGGGAGTTTTTATGTTTTATAAAACTTTTTGGTTTACTTTGCTCTAGGTAGCTTCCTATTTGCTCTATGATACCTACATTTCTTTTTTTTTTTTTTTCTGACACTTTAACTGTGAATCCTATGCTAGTGTTCTACTTACTAGATATCTAACTTAGGTACTTACCTATCTTTTCCTTTTACCTACTTGCATAATATAAGAAGGTACTTAGGTAAGTAGGTACCTATACTTTATTTTGTTAAGTGCAGCTAAAAACAGAATGGAGCAGAGAGCAAAGAGCATAGAGCTTTTTGTCCTCAGCTCAATGTGGTTTCAACTAGTCACTTCAATCTGTTGTCCCTTCCCTCTACAATGCTCAATTCTCTTCACTCTGTTTTTAGCCTAATTAGGTATCAATATCAGTAAAGAAGAAATACTTAAATGTCTTGTCTCACTAGCTGATGTCCTACTTATGTACATAGGTACATAATACATAAAATATGTTCTTCACTAGCTAACTGGAGAGTACTGGCTCTCTCTGTAATTGTAATTCTGTAATTTGTAATGAGACTTTATTTTCCCAGAGAATAATTGGAGAATCTTGAGGTGATGTCCCCAATTATGATCATGGTAGCATGTGATTCTAATATGGTGTAGGTAGTAGACCCCAACTATATTTTATGATTTTCACTGAATCACACATCAGTAGCCTGAATTGCAAATCAAATGTATAATGAGATTGCCCAAGTGAGAAATTTTGGTATTAAGTATGTACAATGTAAGTACATATTACAAAGAAAGTACTTATTCATTTCCCTCGAGCAAGATTGAATAAATTTATTGCCAGTGGCCAGTGGAATGTTGAATTTCTTTCTGTCAAATCCTCAATCCAGTTCACTGGGAAAAATATTGCACAAGTTGGCTTGCACAAGGCTAGCTGTGTCTTAAGACTCTTGCACAAGCCAGTTTGCGGGAAAGTCTCTTGCAAGTTAGCATGATATTTTATGCCTGTGGACACTTAAATGAATAAGGCTATGTGAGCTCTACTTATGGATTTTAGTATTGTACCACAGATCAAAACTTACTTCTAATGCCTTTAGTACGTCTTATCATGAACGTCAACATGAATAACTTACCTCATTCTCAGCTTCATTCCTGACACAAATGCAGGCTGCTCTTTTTATGTCAAATCCCCAATCCAGTTCACTGGGAAAAATATTGCACAAGTTGACTTGCACAAGGCTAGCTGTGTCTTAACACTCTTGCACAAGCCAGTTTGCAGGAAAGTCTCTTGCAAGTTAGCATGATATTTTATGCCTATGGACACTTAGCTGAATAAGGCTATGTGAGCTCTACTTAAGGATATTTTAGTATTGTACCACAGATCAAAACTTACTTTTGATGCCTTTAGTCTGTCTTATCATGAACGTCAACATGAATAACTTACCTCATTCTCAGCTTCATTCCTGACACAAATGCAGGCTGCTCTTCTCCTGTAACCATCTTGATCATACATTGTTCTACTTACTAGATATCTAACTTAGGTTCCTATCTTTTCCTTTTACCTACTTGCATAATATAAGAAGGTACTTAGGTAAGTAGGTACCTATACTTTATTTTGTTAAGTGCAGCTAAAAACAGAATGGAGCAGAGAGCAAAGAGCATAGAGCTTTTTGTCCTCAGCTCAATGTGGTTTCAACTAGTCACTTCAATCTGTTGTCCCTTCCCTCTACAATGCTCAATTCTCTTCACTCTGTTTTTAGCCTAATTAGGTATCAATATCAGTAAAGAAGAAATACTTAAATGTCTTGTCTCACTAGCTGATGTCCTACTTATGTACATAGGTACATAAAATATGTTCTTCACTAGCTAACTGGAGAGTACTGGCTCTCTCTGTAATTGTAATTCTGTAATTTGTAATGAGACTTTATTTATTTGTAATAACAATTTTACAATACATGTTAAATAATCCACAGTTTGATAATTAATAAATGACTAAGAATATACCTATATGAAATATCTTAAGGATGGATTATTTATCTTCAAATTAAAGTTAGATTACCCATACTAAACGTCATAATGTTGTATGACCTTTGTATTATGGGTAGCATTCTTTTTCTTTTGTTTGTGTTAAAGGGAAGTTCTTAGTTGAGAGCATATTTATTCAGTATTTTATGACGTTGAGTTGGGCTTTTCCTTCACCATTTTTGACAATTTGTAGATAAAATAACTTAAGTAAAGGGTTAGTTAACACAAATGATAATGAAGCTTTATAAATATTTTGTTTTAGGTATGGGTAGGTAGGTTTGTTGGGGGTTTGAAAAACAGGAATTGAAAAATTGAGGTTTAAAAAAAAATAATTGAAAATTAGAAAGGAAAAAATATATTTAAAAAATTAGGGTAAAATCACCGAGTATTTAGAAACGCCATTTTTTGAAGGTTTTTTTCTTTTTTTCTTGGAGGAAGAAAAAAAAGTTCAACTTTAGAAGGAAAACACTTGTGAAAGTTTCACTGGTTGAATTTGAAAAGGCTTTCCCTTTTTCCCGTTAAGTCTTGCTTATTTGTGATAGGTAGAAAAATAGAGAAACTTCTCCATTTTTGAGAAAAAGCTTCACACCTTGGACCCAGAAAGTTGAAGAAAATAAAACTCGCGAAACGCAATGACTCTGTCGCGAAAAGCTCAAAATTTGCAAATTCCACAATGCAATATGCAAAACAAGCAAAAAATTAAAAACAAAAATGACCAATGACCTTTTCTGTGCGCATGCTCCGACACTGATTTTAAAAAAAAATACGGGCTGCAAAATCTAGCTAAATTCCTAATCGCACAATAATCCGACTTTTGAGTATCTCAAAGGTCCATGTCAAAAGTCTTTATCCACCTCAGTTTCGGTCCACATCTCTTTCTCTTCTCCTTTATGGACTGAAAACAGGACTTTTCGTCGGGAAAATAAGGATAAATCATATTTACCAGAGTCGACATGACAACACGTAACTGTAAACCCGGGCATCAAAAAAGTGACGGGCTGTAAAACATATGTTTACAGTTTGCAGCTGATAAGGATTTTATCACAAAAAACAACAACATAAAAAAATTAATTTCAAAATGATTTTGATAACCACTACAACCAGTCACCATTTCAGTGTAAAATGAAGTAATATTAATTAACACCTAATTTATTAGGACCCCCTTCCTTATCCAACGTATGAGACACAATAGAGGCCAACTGAGAGTATAAGGGGACATTCGTGCAAAGGAAAATGGTAGATAACAATGGGAGAGCTGTTCTAGAACTTTTGAAAATCCCAGGAAATGATGTCTGTGTAGATTGTTCTGCCAAAAGTAAGTACCATTGTAAATTAAGAGACAGTACTCGTTTTGGTCTGGACAATTTGTGGAAGAAGTTCTCTCTGAGATAGGCATTCCTCACTTCCTAAAAAAAAGGGTTACACCTACACATTTTCAGTTACATATCAAATATGTGTGGAAAATTGTCAACCAATGTATCTGTAGGACCCAGTACAACCCATTCTGAGGTGTACACCTACACATTTTCAGTTACATATCAAATATGTGTGGAAAATTGTCAACCAATGTATCTGTAGGACCCAGTACAACCCATCCTGCGGTGTACACCTATGTCACCTACACATTTTCAGTTACATATCAAATATGTGTGGAAAATCGTCAACCAATGTATCTGTAGGACCCAGTACAACCCATTCTGCAGGGTGAAATTATTTAGCATAGAAATAAAACAATTACCTAAGTATTACTAAGATGAAAAAATAAAAATGTTAATTCAGGCCTACAACTCAATATTACCTATTGTGTAAAATCATAACATAAATGCCATGTTTTTCAGATCCTGAATGGGCCTCATACAATCTTGGTGTGTTTCTATGTACCCGCTGTGCAAGCATACATAAAACCATAAATGCCATGTTTTTCAGATCCTGAATGGGCCTCATACAATCTTGGTGTGTTTCTATGTACCCGCTGTGCAAGCATACATAAAACAATATGTTCTTCACTAGCTAACTGGAGAGTACTGGCTCTCTCTGTAATTGTAATTCTGTAATTTGTAATGAGACTTTATTTATTTGTAATAACAATTTTACAATACATGTTAAATAATCCACAGTTTGATAATTAATAAATGACTAAGAATATACCTATATGAAATATTTTAAGGATGGATTACTTATCTTTAAATTAAAGTTAGATTACCCATACTAAAGGTCATAATGTTGTGTGACCTTTGTATTATGGGTAGCATTCTTTTTCTTTTGTTTGTGTTAAAGGGAAGTTCTTAGTTGAGAGCATATTTATTCAGTATTTTATTTTTCTTTTGTTTGTGTTAAAGGGAAGTTCTTAGTTGAGAGCATATTTATTCAGTATTTTATGACTTTTTTTATGACAGTAAGTTGCTTAACTTTAGATATTTCATATTATTATAGTCTAGATAGGGAACATTGTAGTTCATATACAATATATCTAAAAAGTATTTATAAATAAATGAAAAATATGTACGTACCTACTTACTTACTATTTAATAATTTTATACAATATTGCAATATCAATTTCTTTTTTCTGTAGCCATTGTTTTAGCTTGTTCTTAAAAAGGTCTAATTTTCTTGTATCTTTCACTTCATCAGGAATTTGATCAAATAATCTGGGGCCAAAGTGGTGAATTGTTTTTTGACCAAAATTTGTTCTACATTTAGGGGTAACAATATTTCTTTTTCTGAGCCTTTAGTTCATCTGAAGAGGGACATACTAAAACATACACCTAAAGAGTCTACCCCAGATTCCTAGATTTTTTTTTGCTTTATACAGGGTGTAGGTATCATAACATTCATGACACAAATTTTACACAGTGAGTTTTTCTACTTTGAGTGAGCAATATGCTCTTAAAACTTACTATTGTTGTGGTCAAATTCTCAAATTATATCAAGAAAAAATTTCATACCTTGGCTGGGATTGAACCCACCTTTCAGTTTACCAGGTCTTCAACACTACACTCACACAGGTATTCACTGAAAAATTATTAGCAAGGTGCCCCTGCATACATCTTTGCATTTCTTCCCAACTCAAGAAAATGTTCATCATTGAATGTTACAGAGAAGCAAGGAAATATTTTGACAAAGTAAGCTCATTGTCACAATGTGACAGAAATAATCAAATCAATACGGACTCGAGAACACCAGTCATATGTCTGCCAAACACTTGAAAGATAAGAAAATCCTTTGGACCCCATTCAGTAATTTGATTTTTGGTAGTTGTGCATAAGGCGCGTCAATGGGACATTACAAAAATCCGTTTATAAGAGGGAAGATACTTGCTTTAGGAGTGTTCCTAAGAAAAGAAAGTAAACACTCATAACAGCCAGCAAAACTTTTCCTGCGTTTAATATTTTCTCTTGCTTGAGTTTTCAGTTTTCGTTTCTTTGAAACAAGACTCAGGCACGATATAAGGTGTCAGGGGCTAAGCCAAGGGAGCGCGAATCGCGAACTCATGCACACCCCGCGAAGCTCCGGGAGCGCGCAGCGCGACCGTAAACAAGGGAGCGCGAAGCGCGACCACATGCATAACCCCGCGAACCCCCGGGAGTGCGAAGCGCGACCCCATACGCAACTCCGCGTAGCGAACACGCGAAGCCCCCGGGGGATGGAGCGAGCACGAAGTGCGAGTACAATAAATGTAATGCAATAAATGTTGTACTCTATTCACAGAGTTTTGCTCAAGGAATGGATTCGATCCAAGTACGAACGGGAAGAGTTCCGGCATCCAGAGGCCTTGACCTACACTTAAATGTTGTACCTACTCTATTCACAGAGTTTTGCTCAAGGAATGGATTCGATCCAAGTACGAACGGGAAGAGTTCCGGCATCCAGAGGCCTTGACCTACATTACGGGACACATGGATGGATTCCTCATGAAGCGAGGCAAGGAGAGCGGGAAATACCATCCTCGACGTTTTGTTCTCAATGAGATAAATGACACTATTAAATATTATGTGAAAGAGGTAGGTTTACCCCTTGGTCTGCAGTCTCATGTCAACTCTACATAATGTTAGTCCTTTTTTGGGTGTTATCCATGTATGCACAGAAGCCCAAAGTCAAAACAAATAATACACATGCTGCTATTATGTCATAATCCCTCGACGTTTTGTTCTCAATGAGATAAATGACACTATTAAATATTATGTGAAAGAGGTAGGTTTAGCCCTTGGTCTGCAGTCTCATGTCAACTCTACATATGTTAGTCCTTTTTTGGGTGTTATCCATGTATGCACAGAAGCCCAAAGTCAAAACAAATAATACACATGCTGCTATTATGTCATAATCTTTTTTGGGTGTTATCCATGTATGCACAGAGGCCCAAAGTCAAAACAAATAATACATATGCTGCTATTATGTCATAATATTCTTGATTTAGATGCAATATTCAAAAGTGGGTAGATATAGAAAAAATATCAAATCAAATGATGAACCTTTGTGGTAAAGCAGAGAGATTTTTCACAACTTTGTGGGTATCACAGTATTACAAGTCTTTCATTTACTCAATCATCATATTTATCATCACTCGTTTCTTTTGACTTGTAATGCCGCCACTGATTGCTACTTGATGAAAGTAGCTACTCAGTTGATGTCATAATATTCTTGATTTTGATGCAATATTCAAAAGTGGGTAGATATAGAAAAAATATCAAATCAAATGATGAACCTTTGTGGTGAAGCAGAGAGCTTTTTCACAACTTTGTGGGTATCACAGTATTACAAGTCTTCCATTAACTCAATCATCATATTTATCATCACTCGTTTCTTTTGACTTGTAATGCCGCCACTGATTGCTACTTGATGAAAGTAGCTACTCAGTTGTCCCCATGAGACTGAGTGTACCCTGAACTCCAAACACGTACAGAGCCAGAATTTCTTTTACCCCGCTGGGAATTGAATCTGGGACCTCTGAAGTGCAAGCCTAGTGTGATACCCACTTGGCCACGGAGTTTGTTTACTTAAATTTACAGAACTAAGTTTTCCTTTTTTTTTTTTTATTATTCTACAGAAAAAAGAGCCCAAAGCCACACTGCGGATTTCCGTCGTCATAGCGCCGTCCAAAATAGAACATCCCCACTCTCTCCAGCCCTATTCTACTCTATGTATTGTATGTTCTTATATTGGGCTTGTCCCGTAAATATTCGTTGTTACATATTATTATTTCAAAAAAAAAAATCTTTTCTGCAGAAAAAAGAGCCCAAAGCCACCCTGCGGATTTCCGAGCTCAACGTGGTCATAGCGCCGTCCAAAATAGAACATCCCCACTCTCTCCAGCCCTATTCTACTCTATGTATTGTATGTTCTTATATTGGGCTTGTCCCGTAAATATTCGTTGTTACATATTATTATTTCAAAAAAAAAAATCTTTTCTGCAGAAAAAAGAGCCCAAAGCCACCCTGCGGATTTCCGAGCTCAACGTGGTCATTGCGCCGTCCAAAATAGAACATCCCCACTCTCTCCAGTTGACCTTCATGAAGGATGGGTCCACCCGCCACATCTATGTGTATCACGAGGAATCTCAGAGCATCATGAACTGGTACCATGCCATTCGCAATGCCAAGTTCCATCGGCTCCAGGTGGCGTTTCCGTCGGCCAATGATTCTGAGGTAAGAGTTCAGATCGGAAGGCTCCCAATGTATTTACCTTGCGTGCGGGAGATCCGGGTTACAGTAGAAACACACTACCATCATGTCACGTGAGTTCTTGGGGAGTCAGAAAGATGTAGTTCAAAGTTTTCTCGTAAGTACCATCATGTCACGTGAGTTCTTGGGGAGTCAGAAAGATGTAGTTCAAAGTTTTCTCGTAAGGAATTTTAATTGAGGATTCTCATGATATCAGCTTTCTCTCTTAAATAAAATCTTAAATCATTTTTCGCTCCACTATTTTCCAGCTGGTCAAACTACTAACGCGTGATTTCGGGCGGGAAGGTTGGCTGTGGAAGACAGGGCCTAAGAATGCAGATGCCTACAGAAAGCGATGGTTCACTCTGGACTACAGGAAGCTCATGTACCATGAGGAACCTTTGGTAAGTTAGACTCGTGTTGTCTGTGTCGTAGCATCCCTACCCACTCGGCTTGGTAAAATAAATAAAAAAATATTGCGGGGCCCACTCAGCCTCGTGAGGAAAATGAGTAGCTATGTAATATAAATGCATATAGCGACCTGCCATGGTAGGTAAACATTAAGCGTTGCATTATTGAGATATTTTGAAAATCCTACTATGCTGCAGTGAGCACCAAAGTTGTGATATGATAACACAAAGAAACTGCATTTACATATTTATTTAATTTTTGAAAGGGGACGTTTGTTCAATTGCAGTGAGCACCAAAGTTGTGATATGATAACACAAAGAAACTGCATTTATTTATTTAATTTTTGAAAGGGGACGTTTGTTCAATTACCTCTTTTTTTCCTTCTAGTCTGCCTAAAAGGTTAAGTTTATTCAATAGAACAGTTGCGCTTACTTGGATGAGGTTTCTAAGTCAAAAAGTAGAGCAGTGAGCACCAAAGTTGTGATATGATAACACAAAGAAACTGCATTTACATATTTATTTAATTTTTGAAAGGGGACGTTTGTTCAATTATCTCTTTTTTCCTTCTAGTCTGCCTAAAAGGTTAAGTTTATTCAATAGAACAGTTGCGCTTACTTGGATGAGGTTTCTAAGTCAAAAAGTAGAAAAAATGAGGAACTAGAGGGAATTTTTCTTTTTCTTCTACGACTTCTAGATCCGGAGAAAAATCGATTTCAAAAATACCGGTAAATCTTGAACTTTGACGTCACGGCATACGCTCCCGTACGCGATGACGTCATAGTACATGACTCCCTCATTTTTTGAAAAAAATGAGGAACTAGAGGGAATTTTTCTTTTTCTTCTACGACTTCTAGATCCGGAGATAAATCGATCTCAAAAATACCGGTAAATCTTGAACTTTGACGTCACGGCATACGCTCCCGTACGCGATGACGTCATAGTACATGACTCCCTGTTTTTTCCTTCTAGTCTGCCTATCCGAAGGGTGAAATCTTCCTAGGCCATTGTTCGGACGGGTACACGGTGCGCCTAGGTGTACCCCCCGGGGCCAAAGATCAGGGCTTCACCTTCACGCTGAAGACTCCACAACGGTGGTACCAATTCTCTGCCCTGTCCGCCCCTGATAGGGATCAGTGGATACAAGCTGTGCAGACCGTCCTCGACACGCCCCTGCCAAAGATCAGGGCTTCACCTTCACGCTGAAGACACCACAACGGTGGTACCAATTCTCTGCCCTGTCCGCCCCTGATAGGGATCAGTGGATACAAGCCGTGCAGACCGTCCTCGACACGCCCCTGACCCCTCAGGACCATTTCAGTGAGTAGCTTACTTTTTTAGTTTCCCTGCTTTTTTTCTCTGTCATAAACCGGGGTGATGGTCTCTAGCCATGTTTAATTGACTCGTCCTGAACCGCAGTCAACCATCTTATTCTTTAATGTCATAAACCGGGGTGATGGTCTCTAGCCATGTTTAATTGACTCGTCCTGAACCGCAGTCAACCATCTTATTCTTTAAAAGCAGAGAGAACCCTTTGAAACTGCTAGCTAGGCTGGTTAGGGTTAGCTGTTCTCCTCTCTGTTTATAGTCGCACAGCCAGACGCTAGTCTACTCTCTGTTTAACATCCCCTAGCCTAACAAGATAATAATTCTGTTTGCTTTCAGCTGCCGCTCAATTAGTGAGAAAGCGGAACGCGGGGATCTTTGGCACCAGTAAGCATCATTCAATAGGATAAGGAAAGTTGTGTGATGCTCACACCAGATTTTTTTTACATAAAGCTAAATCAAAATTTTGAAGGTGTAGCTTCAAAATCAAGCCCCCCCAAAAATTTAGGCAAGAACCGCCTATGCCCCTAGCCTAACAAGATAATAATTCTGTTTGCTTTCAGCTGCCGCTCAATTAGTGAGAAAGCGGAACGCGGGGATCTTTGGCACCAGTAAACCCGGGCATCAAAAAAGTGACGGGCTGCAAAACTATGTTTACAGTTTGCAGCTGATAAGGATTTTATCACAAAAAACAACAACATAAAAAAATTAATTTCAAAATGATTTTGATAACCACTTTGGCACCAGATAACTACAGCGAATGTGTTCCTGCTACTGCTGACCGTTCACTGATTGCAGCTAGTGTGCTGGTCAACAAAACTATTGCATCCGCTATTGACGATTCACCCATTGCAGCTAAGCGATGCATTGTAGCTTTGTGATATAAAATTGACGTTCGCGCGCTTTGCGGTATGCTTGATATGGAATCCCGTTATAGTAATATTAATTAACACCTAATTTATTAGGACCCCCTTCCTTATCCAACGTATGAGACACAATAGAGACCAACTGAGAGGTTAAGGGGACATTCGTGCAAAGGAAAATGGTAGATAACAATGGGAGAGCTGTTCTAGAACTTTTGAAAATCCCTGGAAATGATGTCTGTGTAGATTGTTCTGCCAAAAGTAAGTACCATTGTAAATTAAGAGACAGTACTCGTTTTGGTCTGCAATTTGTGGTTTAACAAGACTATTGCATCTGCTATTCACCCATTGCAGCTAAGCGATGCATTGTAGCTTTGTGATATAAAATTGACGTTCGCACGCTTTGCGGAATGCTTGATATGGAATCCCGTTGTACAATTTGAAATTTTGAGCCCAGATGATGTAAGGTGGAGATTTCATTGCAAAAAGTTTTTTCTCCAAGACTGCACTTCAAATTTGACAAAATTTTGACGAATTTCATTGCAAAATAATGTTCTCCAAGTTCCTGCACTTCAAATTTGACAAAATTTTGACGTCACAAAAACCGTTATAATGGTTATGCAAGAGTTTTTTAAAGGCTTTTTTCTGCAATAATTACGTCATAACTTTTACAATGTTTCGAAATGCAAATTTTATTGTGAAGTTTGGAACTTCCGTGGCTAGTTTGCCATATAGGGCTGTAGGTCTCATAAGATTGTGTCTTGAAAAAATCTAAAATGATTTTTTTAAAGGCTTTAATGACAGGACTCTTCCACCCAACCGGATTAAAATAATATAATACATAAAAAAACAGGCAAGTTTTCGTGATGTGTTGTTTTGCGTAGAATTAATTGTTTTTCATGTTGTTCGAGTCTTCTTCCAAACGTTTGTTTCCCGTTATACAATTTGAAATTTTGAGCCCAGATGATGTTAGGTGGAGATTTCATTGTTTTTTCTCCAAGACTGCACTTCAAATTTGACAAAATTTTGACGTCACAAAAACCGTTATAATGGTTATGCAAGAGGTTTAAAGGCTTTTTTTCTGCAATAATTACGTCATAACTTTTACAATGTTTCGAAATGCAAATTTTATTGTGAAGTTTGGAACTTCCGTGGCTAGTTTGCCATATAGGGCTGTAGGTCTCATAAGATTGTGTCTTGAAAAAATCTAAAATGATTTTTTTAAAGGCTTTAATGGCAGGACCCTTCCACCCAACCGGATTAAAATAATATAATACATGAAAAAAAAACAGGCAAGTTTTCGTGATGTGTTGTTTTGCGTAGAATTAATTGTTTTTCATGTTGTTCGAGTCTTCTTCCAAACGTTTGTTCCCCGTTGTACAATTTGAAATTTTGAGCCCAGATGATGTTAGGTGGAGATTTCATTGCAAAAAGTTTTTTTCTCCAAGACTGCACTTCAAATTTGACAAAATTTTGACGGATTTCATTGCAAAATAATGTTTTCCAAGTTCCTGCACTTCAAATTTGACAAAATTTTGACGTCACAAAAACCGTTATAATGGTTATGCAAGAGTTTTAAAGGCTTTTTTCTGCAATAATTACGTCATAACTTTTACAATGTTTCGAAATGCAAATTTTATTGTGAAGTTTGGAACTTCCGTGGCTAGTTTGCCATATAGGGCTGTAGGTCTCATAAGATTGGTGTCTTGAAAAAATCTAAAATGATTTTTTTAAAGGCTTTAATGGCAGGACTCTTCCACCCAACCGGATTAAAATAATATAATAAATAATACATAAAAAAACAGGCAAGTTTTCGTGATGTTTGTGTTATTTTGCGTAGAATTAATTGTTTTTCATGTTGTTCGAGTCTTCTTCCAAACGTTTGTTGTTTCTTCCATTAACAATTAATACTTAGTTCTTAATTCTTAGTTAGATACCTATTTACCTATTGTGTTATATTTCTCCTATTGTTACCCTCATAGCTATTTTTATTATATTAGCGATTTTTAAAATTGTAAATACCCTACTCGATATCTGTAAGTACAGATTCTATATTAGGTCCATATTATGAACTTGTAGACTTATGGCTTGCCCAAAGACTTAAAATAAAAAAAGAGCGTGCTTCCGAAAAGTTCGGAACCGAATCTCTGTATACGTTTCTCGTAAAATGTTTTCGTTTAATGGCCGGGACCACAATAAACTCGGTTTAAGTTGAACTCTTAAGCAAATCTTACTGGCTAAAATCTCTTAGAATAACCAATCATACAAGTATTGCTTAAAAAAGTTTGATAGAGGGAACTGTAACTTTTAAGGACTTATCGTCTCGAAATCGAAGAAATGAGAAAGCCAGCCGTTCCGAGAACGAACCTTATCCCGTCAGGATAGAATCCACCCCGACTGGGAATCGAACCCTCTTTGCAAATTGCTTGAATCAGGATCAAGAGTTATTATACCTCGTTTTAATTCAAATTGTGGAAAACATTTGATAAAAAAAGATTAAGGCTGGTTTACAAGTTTTTTTTTGGTTTGGTTGTGTGTAAAACGTAGAAGAATGTGTGTGTGTGTCGTCTCGTCTTACTAAGAGAGAGATTTTTGTTTTGATTCTGTCTCCATAATTCTAATTCTACCTCTATAGAACTTTCGATTTGTTAGGAATCCTATGGCTGGGACCACAATCTTTGGGTTTATACTTTATACTTAAACTCTAACTCACGGATTAAGCAAATTACAACCCGACACCAGCTGAATGGGTTGTAAAAACTTTAATCCTAGTTTAAACCAAGTTAAACCTAGTTTAAACTTTAAACTCATATTGTGGTCCCGGCCATTAGGAGTTAGGGCTGTTAGGAGCTAGGTTTAGTAGATTTGATATTGACTCTGTATTGTGTGACAATTTAATACTCGGAATCCCAAATATAACTATTTTGTTTACCTATTATATCTAATATAAAATAATATGTGTTAAAATAATCTTGCCTTTGTACGTGTTTTATTTTTTAGATTTCTCTTTCTAAATATCCAACGAAAATGAAAAGGCTTTTTTCTTTTAATAGTGATTTATTATTTATTTTTATTTAATATTGTTGGTACCTACATTGTACGTACTGTAATTTTATATTCTGCTTACTGTAAGCGTTACTAAATTCAGTTGATTTCATCAATAACTGCCTCAATATGGGTAAATTTTCAGAATTTACATAGTAAATTTGTCTCATATAATACATATTTTCTTTAGAAAAATAATGCTTTCCCAGGTTTGTTTACCAGGCGAGCGCCTTGACCGCTACACCACCAAGTCAAAAAGCCAAGTCTGAGGCTTAGGTGTAGGGGCAAAAAGCCCTAAAGGATGGCTTGGGCTTCTACGAATCTACACCACCAAGCTAAGGGCTCCAATGGAACTTTTACTCTTTCATAGTGACATTAGTCAGGTCCTCTTTTGCAACTCTTTATTACTCTTTCATAGTAACATTTCCCAGGTCCTCCTTTGCCATCTTAGCAGCCACTTCTTCTTTCGCTAACTTGTTGGCCAACTCCAGGACCAGCTTCTCTTCTTTGGGCATCTTGGAATGTGCCACCTCTGGGACCATCATTTTCTTGGTCGAGGATTCGGTTTGGAAAGATTTGATGACTCCGGGTGTGTGCACCATCTGTAGAAACCTGTAGATCAAACTGAAAATCTATCAATTATAAAATCCCACACGTTTTGTTAGCTAGCGGCAAATTTTTAGCAAAGAATCGAATTTGATCTCTATGATAATGTCCTTTCGACCACAAAAAAGGGACCACAATGTAGGAACCACAGGCGTACATTGAGTTTCTATTTTCTAGCTTCCTTTTTTAAAGAGGTTTGATAGAGGGATCTGTAACTCCTGAGGTCTTATCGTCCCGCAAGCGAAGAGAGGAGAACAATAGGAGAAAGCCAGCCGTTCCGAGAAAGAACCTTGTCCCTTCAGGATATAATCCGCCCCAACTGGTAATCGAACCCTCGACCTTTCGCTTACAAGGCAGGCGTGCTAGTCTCCAAGCTAACTAAGCTGTCTACTAGGGATATTATACGCCACAGACCAAGTAGCCCTTTTTAGGTAGTTGTAGAGGGAAAACTACAAATGACAAAAAAAAACGGATTGAATGTGTGTGTTGGGTTGGGGCACAAAAATAGACCAAGTTGAAAAAAAAAAACATCAAAATCGGTTAAGTTATTTATTTGATCAAACTTTATTTTGTATTTATATGTATATACTTTTTTGTTACCATCTGTAAATAAAGTTTGATCCAATTGTGTAATAATAATAATAATAATAATAAGTTAAACCGGAGATATTTGACTTTGAAAAACATCAAATTTTTCATCATTTTCTGCTGCTGCTGCTGCTGCTGCTTCTGCTTCCGTTATTGAGCAAAAACCACAAATTATACTTACGGTAGGTGCGGTTTTCGGATGCGCCGGCATTTGCCGCTCGAGTCACGGAAATATCCAGGGGCGCACTTCCGTATCAGCATGGGCGAGGGGTGAGCGGAGGGCGGCTGTTGTATTTCGACCGGCACGGAGATTGTGTCCATGAGGGTGTAATCGGCGCCGTCGCTGGGGGGTGTCACTATTGTGGTACCTGAGAGAAGAGACGAGAGTTTAGTGGTTTAACATCATTGTATAGTTGAGAAAGCCTCTAGGAAAACTGAGAATCTGAGAAATAATTTAGGAAAACTGAGAAAGCCCATACCCTCCATTTAGAGATAAGTTACCCGCCTCAAACTATGCTCACCCAGCCTGAGCTGGCCACCCATCCGAATATCAACCACGCTCAACATTACTTAACTTCAGTGATCCGTTAGTGCCCACTTTCTGAAAGGGATGGTGTTGGACATAATATTAATCATGTACTAATTAATGAGCTTTAAGAGCACTCGAAAATTCTCATTTTTGAGTGCACTCAAAAATTTTCATCTTCTTTGAGTGCAATGAATAATTAGCTTTCTTTTTTGAGTAAAACTTTGAGTGTACTCAAATTTTGGTTAGGTTAGGTAAAATTTCAACTGAGCGGATGTTTCAATGCAGCTTGAGAGCCCAGTATTTTGCCAATTGGTAAATATGACCCTTTCAGGTGTCGACGTTTAGCAGGGCGCCCTATCTTACCAGCTGTGGTGGCAGGCTGAGGTGTCGTCACCTTGGCAGGGGCAGGATGATCAGCCTCTGATATTTTGTTATGAGGGGCTTTGGTGGCTGTGGCAGGTACCACCACATTGAGTACATTAGTCGCGTTGTATTTGCTCGTGCTGGACCCACCTGAAAAGAGAAATGGCCGGTTAGCTTGGGGGTAGCGCATCTGCCTTGTAAGGCCAGCCACTCACTATCAGGTAGACCTGACACCTGATCAGGTTCTACCTCATGGTGTGTGTCCTCATCAGGTATCGCTTGTGGTAAAGCAGATCTTTTTCATAACTTTTGTGGGTATCACAACAGTACTAAGTGCCTACTTCGCCATTAGTTTCCATATTTTGATAATCTTTTTACACTGGTAATGCCGCCACTGGTCGCTACTCGATTAAAGTAGCCACTCACTTGTCCTCACGAGGCTGAGTGCACCCCGAACTCCAAGCACAGAGCCGAAAAAACTTCGACCCCGCCGGGAATGGAAAACCCGGGACCTCTTGGGACCACACGGGGCTAATCCAATCAGACGTCAGAGCTTCGCGCACGTATCTTGTAAGATGTATATCATGATTCCAACAGAAATATAAAAACATATAAACAACTTATAGCACATAATATCCCAACAGGTAATACCGTTGTTCGACTTGGCACTTGCCTCGGCTGATGGGCAAGCAATGGACATCCAAGTATCAAGTACCTACCTCTACACATTTATCAGTAGAAGAATAGGACGAAGAAGAAGAAGAAGAAGAAGAAGAGGAACAAGATGGAGAAGAAGGAAAAGAAAAAGAAGAGGAAGTTAATCAAAAGCTCACAAGGCTGAGGTACACCAAACTAAATTTAAGGTCAATTTTCTTTAGCACACTTCCAGAGGAACAAGATGGAGAAGAAAAAGAAGAGGAAGTTAATCAAAAGCTCACAAGGCTGAGGTACACCAAACTAAATTTAAGGTCAATTTTCTTTAGCACACTTCCTCCTCCTCCTCCTCCTCCTTCTTCTTCTTCTTCTTCTTCTTCTTCTTCTTTTTCTTCTCCTTCTCCTTCTCTCTTCTTTTCCTTCTTCTTCCTCCTCCTCCTCCTTCTTCTTCTCCTCCTCCTGCTTCTTCTCCTTCTCCTCCTCCTCCTCTTATCAGGTATCAGGTAGACCCGACATTCGGACCTTCTCAGCTGTACCTGTCAGGTCTACTTGATAGTCAATGGCCGGCGCAAGCGCTAGGTCGTGGGTTCGATTACCGAGAAATTCAATTACATTCATTCACATGGAATAAGTAAATAAAAAGTAGTCCACCGGCTGGAAACAACAAAATTGTGTTAACCGAAAGGTTAACTTTTCGGATCTCGAAGTCCCAAACTCACCCGCATTCACCGTCGGTTTTCCGCCACTTTGGGCGGCCGTGACGTTCGTTTTTTGGCCGCCAGAGGTCGGTCGAGGCGTCACTTTCGTGTTGACGATGGTCGTCAATCGATTGGCGGTGGTCTTGTTTGCGGACGCATAAGTGGTAGACCCCAAAGTCGGAGCAGTTGTTACTGTCGGGGTGGTGACTACGGTGGGTGGGTGTGGGGTGGTGGTGGGTGGTGTGGAAGGGAGGGTGGAGTTGGTGCTGTTGGACGGCTTCTCGAAGGCGGCCGAAACGTCGGTGTAGTCGTAATCATACTGAAAATGAGAATATGAACAGATTTCTTCATATGATTCCTTAATACGAGGTTTGATAAAGGGAACTGTATAATAACGAAGATCTTATCGTTCTTAAGGTGTGTCCACATCTAGTCAACGGCCGTCGATCGATGTGAACTTTCGATGTGGATTGACGTCGATCGACTGCCGGTCAACTATGTTTGGACCCACCTTTATAGCCCATTAGCCCCTTAATCAAAAAGAGAAGGAGGACAGAATAGGAGAAAGCTATGTCTGTTTAGGATAGTTCGTCCCGTAAGAGAATCAATCCCACGACTTGGCGCTTACAAAGCGAGCGTGCTAAGCTATATGTATAGAGCTAAGTAAGGCTATCAAAAGCTATAAGACAGAAGACAAGCTAAATGCAAATTCGTCTTATTAAATCTTTTATCTTACCGCGTTCAACTTTGCATGCCAAATTGCCAATTTCAAGTTCCCAAGACGTTTAAACACACATAAAATACCCATGTTATACATACCTACAGGAACTGATGAATTGGAGTCAATCAGTTAATAATGATAGTGCTTATTTATACTGCTCGCATAGGACTGAAAAGTTCCTTTCTCCAGCAGTAGGCTACTACTATTATTGTGGTCAAATTCTCAAATTATATTGAGGATAAAATTCCATACCTCGGCTGGGATTGAACCCACGCCCTCCTGTTTACCAGGCGAGCCCCTTGACCACTACACCACCGAGGCAGTTAAGAGTAGGATAGGTAGGTATTTATTTTCTCATAAATTATACCTATTCTTCGTGAGGTTGTACGTTTACAGCTTCAACGCCGGTGGTCTCACCATAGGCTAGAGCAGCGATTCTCAACCAAGGGTACGCGAGAGACCCTCCGAGTCCCGGGGATATGCGAAAAAATAGTGGAA
The DNA here is from genome assembly GCF_000475195.1 of Diaphorina citri. Classification (NCBI taxonomy): domain Eukaryota; kingdom Metazoa; phylum Arthropoda; class Insecta; order Hemiptera; family Psyllidae; genus Diaphorina; species Diaphorina citri. The sequence goes on along the minus strand of NW_007377988.1, from coordinate 146,929 downwards.
TGGCGGAGAAAAAAAAAAAAAAAAATTCTGAATTTTGACGGCTTATTAGTGCAGTACCTATACAGTTCAAAAAGATACTGAATTTTGACCTCAAGGTACCTACTGAAGTATTTTTTAATATTTATTAGAGTGTGCCAACATTGAATAATAATGTTATACATATACACACTGAAGTATTAAATTTTTTCAAAAGGTACTGAGACTACTGAGTGAGTTTACAACTCAGTAGTAATGGTACACATCAACCTAGGTATGGGTACCCGCTACTCATTATGATGGTGGCAGGGGTTCGTGAGATTAAACCCGGGTACCCAAGAGGTACGCGGGTTGGGAACCTCTGGGCTAGGAGTATACAACTTTGGTGAGGTCACACGCGAGTTAAGATGAAAAGTACGGAACTTCGATTAGCTCCGCTCGTAAACGGCAAAAACCAACAGACACATACCAAATTTTATCGATCCGTACACATCTGTCTATCTGTGCTGAGAGTATATATCTGTAGCTATAAATTTCAGAGTGATCTATATCTACAAGGTGGTTCAGAAAAGTGTGCAAAAAAATTGTCGTTTACAAATTGGAAGAGTGACCATTAGGCCATTTTCCTACGGAACTTTTAACATTGGGATCCATGACGTCATTTAGTTTCTCATTTGGCACCACCCAGGGGTTTTTTGTGCAAAATATAGCCAAGTGAAAATTTCAACAGAGATTTTATGCATCATTTCAAGGGGAATTAAGCCAGCCTAGTTAGCTTGGTTGGTAGCGCGTCTGCCTTGTAAGCGCCAGGCCGCGGGTGCGATTCCCGCCCGTGGCGGATTTTATACTGATGGGATAATGTTCGTTCTCGAAACGGCTTTTTCCTATCCTGTCTTCCTTCTCTCTTCAACTTCACGACGATAAGAACTCCATTGTTAAGTGCTGATACGAAAAGACCCCATACAGTTCCATCTATCGAACCTCTTTAAAAAAATAGTCTCATTCGGGGAGGATAAATTTCAATTTCAAGAAGAGAGTAAAAAACAGCACACTATTTCTGGAACCCCCTGTATAGTAGTAGAAGTTAGGTACCTACAAAATGTACCGTTTATTGAACTTTTGCTCGATTGTTAGTTATTACTATAAACATGGACCGAATTTATCATGGTGGCAGAGTAAAGCTCGAAAGGTAAAAGTAATAAAAAAGAAGCTGCCAGCCTAGAGTTAGCTTGCTAGGTTTTTTTGCTGAACCAATCAGATTCCGCTTTGGACGTAAACACTTGCTCCACAAAGCGAAATCTCACACTCTCATTGGTTCAGCCATGTTTTGTTTCACATAATCGAATACAATGAGGCTCTCTCTTATTTTTTGTGGATAAGCAGAGAGCCTTTTTGTGGCACAAATAATTCACGATATACTCACTATATCGCTTTCCGCGCCACCGGAAAACATCGTGTCGTCCAGAATGGCAATCACTTCCAGGTTCTTTAAGTGAATCTGCACGTTGTACGTCCCGTGCTGACTTTGGTCGTACTTGGTGATGCTGGCCATGTCTACTGATCGGTAGTGAGTCAGCAGGAGCATCACACAGGACTGGATCAGCAGCCGCTTGTCCATGGCGGAGGCTTTGGTCCTACACTGGATTTGAATTCCAGGGGTTTCGCGTTTTTTTTAGGTAGATATAAAGATTAACGACACAGATAACAATAGTTAAAACTAGTACCAAAGGGTAAGAGTTAAAAAAAAATAATAATAAAATAAACTGGTTAAAGATAAAATGAAAAATCAACCCTTTTTTTAGAAAATTATAGGACGTCAAAATTTAATCAGAATTCATGTTTTTCACTCGTTTTGTAGGTGTCTTTTATTTTTTCGAATTAAAAAAAAAAAAAAATGAGACATTTGAATTTGAATTAAAAATAAATTAATGTATCAAAAGGTATTAAGTAAATACACATAAAAAAGTAACTATTTTTTTTTTTTTTTAACAAATTCTTCTACTTTTACGTTCGGGTTTAACTCTTGATCACGCGAATAAATGGTAAATAAATCGATTATCGATGTTTTAGATCGGTTGCCGATACTAATCGTGCCGTACTTCTAGTGAGTCTAATATCGTCTACTGTGTTCTTCCGAGATCCTAATCGTCTCAGATCGATCTCTGATGAAGGATTGCTTGTGACTTCTTCTAAGTTCTTCTGGTTTATTTTGGACTACAAACCGGTGATCGTGATGAGCGATAATAAGATAACTTGGTTACCGCGATAGAGAGATATGTACAGGATAACCTAACTTGATGGGGATTAAACGATGTAAACAGGGTTTTGGCTGTAAAACCTGCATCGTTGGTGTAGTGGTCAAGAAGCTTGCCTGGTAAACAGAAGGGCGTGGGTTCATTCTCAACCGAGGTACCTATGGAAATTTATCCTCAATATAATTTGAGAATTTGACCACAATAATGGTACCTACATATTATAGTAGCCTATTGCTGGAGTAAAGGGACTTTTCAGTCTCATTCTGTCAGAATAAACAAGGTATAAGCCAGCCCACATAGTTTGGAAGGTAGCCTTGTGAACCTTGTTTAGACTGCTGGGGTAAAGGGACTTTTCAGTCTCATTTTAGCAGGATAAACAAGGTAGGTGTATTCTATTCTGTTCTATTACGTGGACGATACCTATACCTATGTATGTGCCTATTTTAATATTATTATTTTTTTATAACCCATGTCCAATTCGTATTTTACCGGTTTAACAGTTCCGTTGAGGCGAGAGTTAGGTTTCCTATTCATATTTCTTGAACATGATTATACAGTAGAACCTCGATTATTTCAACTTATTGGGACCGAGGGTAGTTGAAATTATCGAGGTTCTGTATAACACTTGAAAGAATCGAAATTACGTATAGAAAAATGAAAAGATTACCAAATTTAGTGGTACAAAATAATAAAATAGGGAAGAAATACCCTTTTATTTTGTAATTAAATAAAACAAACTAAGAAACAAACAAAAAACACGTCTTCGATGTTGTGTTCTTCGTTCTTCGTCATTAGTCTCATAATTTGAACACTTTCAATGATCTCTTCCTCTGATAAAGTAGGATTTCCTTGAAATACAGGGAAAAACCCGAATTTTGGAGTTGAAACAATAGAGAGTTGATATAATGGAGGTTGAAATAATCGAGGTTCTACTGTATTCATATTTCTTGAAAATGATTATTATGATGAGGTTGTAAAAAAAAGACGTAAACTCGACAGCGAATCTACAGGGTGTATCACAAAGCTATGTCCAACCGAATGGACCTGTACTATTCGCCATTTTCGGCACGATTTGTGATTGTTTTTTTTTTTTTTACTCAGATGTCTATTTTTATGATACTATTTTTTACAAGTTCGTCTTTATACGAACTTTGATAGGAATAGGATTATTAGTCAGGGTGAATACAGCCGCTTGACTCACTCACTCACTCACGTATACAAATTCAAACCCACTTCTAGGTGGGCTAGGGAGATGGGATTTTCACCATTGGATTCCTTATTTTTTTGTACATACTGGGAATGTAAATTATACCTACATAGGTAGTAAAGGGTCCGCCCGTTTAAGAGTAGGTACTTATAAATAAACACCCTGTATAGCGTCTGAGAGGAACACCGGAATCAGTACCCGTATAGGATAGGAAGTACATATAAAAGATAGGTACGTGCAAGACTCTTTCTACTTGTAGGTATTCAGACTTCAGACAATAGCTATCAATCCATTAAAGATCTGAATGCAATTTGTCCGTTTGTGATAGCTCATAGATATGTAGGTACCTCTTTTTTTTTAAGAGGTTTGACAGAGGGAACTGAAACTTCTATGGTCTTATCGTCCCGAAATCGAAGAGAGAAGGAAGACAGGATAGGAGAAAGCCAGCCGTTCCGAGAACGAACATAGTCTTATCGTCCCGAAATCGAAGAGAGAAGGAAGACAGGATAGGAGGAAAGCCAGCCGTTCCGAGAACGAACATTATCGTTCAGGATAAAATCCGCCCCGGGCGGGAATCGAACCCACGGCCTAGCGGCCCCGCACTACCAACCAAGCTAACTAGGCTGGCATACCTATTTTTTATACCTCACTATTTTCTTTTTCTTTAAGAGCTTCGATTGTTTGATAGAGGGAACTGTAAAAACGGATGTCTTCTCGTCCGGAAATCTAACTGAGAAGGAAGACAGGATAGGAGAAAGCCAGCCATTCCGAGAACGAACCTTATCTCTTAGGTTGTGGTTATGTACCGGGTTGAGATGAGCTCGGACTAGGTGAGACAGGATATTCAGGATATTATTACCAACCTTGCCTTTCCCAGCCTCGTACATAACCACAACCTTATGGATAAATAAGTTTGCCCCGGGTTGGGTATAGGTATAAGTAGGCTTGCCAAACGTCCCGAATTGGCCGGGACAGTCCCGAATTTCAGGGGGTGTCCCGGCGTCCCATTCAGTTTTTCATTTTGGAGCGTTTTGTCCCGAATTTCCGTTTTTGTCCCCGAAAAAATTCGGGACGCGTTTTTTAACTTTAATACCTACTTTTTATACCTCACTATTTTCTTTTTCTTTAAGAGTTTTGATTGTTTGATAGAGGGAACTGTAAAAACGGATGTCTTCTCGTCCGGAAATCTAACAGAGAAGGAAGACAGGATAGGAGAAAGCCAGCCGTTCCGAGAACGAACCTTATCTCTTAGGTTGTGGTTATGTACCGGGTTGAGAAAGGGTCCGCCCGTTTAAGAGTAGGTACTTATAAATAAACACCCTGTATAGCGTCTGAGAGGAACACCGGAATCAGTACCCGTATAGGATAGGTACCTATCGAAAATGTGGGAGTTTGGTATCTAGGTACAGTAGGTAGCTAGGTACCTAACTGTCTGTCTGGAAATAAAGTTATTTAGATTATAGGTACCTACCAATTTAGATTAGGTACCTACCTATTTAGATTAAAATATATTCGGTACCTATAGCAATTTCCTTGGTTGAATAGGTCTGTTGGAGGACCCAGGTTCAATTTCCGTAGAGGTCGAAGTTTTTTCAGCTCTGAACTTGTCGGAACAAAAAGGAGTAGATGCTCATAATAGCGGCCGAACCGTACATTTTTCGTCTCACATGATTGACACAAGACGGCGTTGCGCAGAAAGCCCATGGTCAGAGCTGAGCCAGTGACGCTAAAAGCGAAGGGTTCGCGATCGAGATGAAACTCGCGCGCACGACTTAATGACAGCTACAGAAAACAATGCTACTGACCACCGCACACCCGCGAACGGGCGGTGCGGTGGACCCCGGTCCCGGTCGGTGAGAGTCGATATTCTAAAATAACACTCATAGCCCTGAATGGGGTCAACGAACTACGCCGGGTGTGATAAGGGCTTAAGCCTAAGTACTGATCCGTCATCCCGCGCGAAAAGTGTTCTATATGTAACTTTACTAGTACATAGGTACAGGTACATCGTACATCCAATGTGCTATCTTCACCTACCTCGGTGGTGTAGTGGTCAAGGCGCTCGCCTGGTAAACAGGAGGGCGTGGGTTCAATCCCAGCCGAGGTATGGAATTTTTTGATCTACCTACGTTTCATAAAGAACCTCTCTGCAAAGTTTGATTGACTTGGGCCGAAAACTAAAGTCGTGAGAAAAGTGAACATTTTTGAGCTTTTCAAAACTAAAGTCTTGAATAGCGACCGAGCCGTACATTTCTCGAGGTTGGTCCCAGGAGATTTTTGATCTACATTTTATAAAGAACCTCTCTGCAAAGTTTGAGTGACTTGGGCGGAAAACTGAAGTCCTCAGAAAAGTGAACATCTTTGAGCTTTTTCAAAACTCAAGTCTTTAATAGCGGAGTTCTTTATTCGGACCAAATTACGATCTTGGAAACTATTTCTTTGATTGACATAGGACGGGAACAGTACCTATTAATAGATCCAGGGCCGTATTTAAGGGGTCGTTTTTGCAGCTCTGAACTTGTCGGAACAAAAAGGAGTAGATGCTCATAATAGCGGCCGAACCGTACATTTTTCGAGGTTGGTCCCAAGGAGACTATTGATCTACATTTTATAAAGAACCTCTCTGCAAAGTTTGAGTGACTTGGGCGGAAAACTGAAGTCCTCAGAAAAGTGAACATCTTTGAGCTTTTTCAAAACCCAAGTCTTGAATAGCGGAGTTCTTTATTCGGATCAAATTACGATCTTGGAAACTATTTCTTTGATTGACATAGGACGGGAACAGTACCTATTAATAGATCCAGGGCCGTATTTAAGGGGTCCCCTCCTCGGGCCATTTTGTCCTCCGCAATGTAGTAAAATACTAAGTCTTATTCTTTTTCTTCTTCGCCTGTTCAGACGGGGTCGGTGTTTTTCGTCAGCCTCTCCATTAATCCTAGGGTGATCGCTTTTGGGCTGACATTTCGTTTAGGCTACAAAAAATTTACGATTGAACATGGCCCTGGCCTGAATATAGATCCATTATCGCAAGCAAGATAGTAGGTATGTCAATCACACTTGATCGTGATCATCAAATTCATCTTTATTTTCTTTACAATAAAGAATCTATTCTACCCAACTAAAGGCCCGTTTCCACTTGTCGTACGGAATCCTAGGGTGATCACTTTTGGGCTGACATTTGGTTTAGGCTACAAAAAATTACAATTGAACATGGCCCTAGCCTGAATAGATCCATTATCGCAAGCAAGATAGTATGTCAATCACACATGATCCCATGATCGTGATCATCAAATTCATCTTTATTTTCTTTACAATAAAGAATCTATTCTACCCAACTAAAGGCCCGTTTCCACTTGTCGTACGGCAAAAAGTTGTGTCGTGCGTAGTGGGAACAGGGAACAATCTCATTTAAATTACATTGCCTGTAAGAACATTTTGTCGTCCGGAAAAAATCGTGTCGTGTGTAGTGAGAACACTCCCATTTAAATTACATTGTCCACGAGGACATGCGGAAAAAAAATCGGATGAAACTCACGACAAATGTGAACGGTCAACTAATTGGGACCGAGGGTAGTTGAAATTATCGAGGTTCTGTATGAAAGTTAAAATAATCGAAATTCCGTATAAACAATGAAAATAGGGCCAAATTTAGCGGTAAAAAAGAACAAAATAGGGAAGAAATACCCTTTTATTTTGAAATTAAATAAAACAAAGTAAAAGATCCGACGACAGACAAAATTCATTTTGGAGCGTTTTGTCCCGAATTTCCGTTTTTGTCCCCGAAAAAATTCGGGACGCGTTTTTTAACTTTAAAATTAGGTACCTCTATAAATCAGACGTGATTATGTTCGCGGATTTGGCACTTTTGTTCGCGGATTTGGCGATTATGTTCGCGGATTTTGCGATTTTGTGCTCGCGGATTTCGCGATTATGTTCGCGGATTTGGTGATTTTGTTCGCGGATTTCGCGATTTTGTTCGCGGATTTGGTTTGAGACTTAGGGTTAGTCCAAATCCTTAAACACTATCTCAAATTATTTGTGGTGAAGCAGATCTTTTTCATAACTTTTGTGGGTATCACAACAGTACCAAGTGCCTACTTCGCCATTAATTTCCATATTTTGATAATCTTTTTACACTGGTAATGCCACCACTGGTCGCTACTCGATTAAAGTAGCCACTCACTTGTCCTCACGAGGTTGAGTGCACCCCGAACTCCAAGCACAGAGCCGAAAAAACTTCGACCCCGCCGGGAATCGAACCCGGGACCTCTTGGGACCACACGGGGCTAATAATCAGACGTCAGAGCTTCGCGCACGTATCTTGTAAGATGTACGAGTATATCATGATTCCAATAAAAATATAAAACATATAAACAACATTATAGCACATACCCAACAGGTACCGTTGTTCGACTTGGCACTTGCCTCGGCTGATGGGCAAGCAATGGACATCCAAGTATCAAGTACCTCTACACATTTACCAAAATGTAGTAAAATACTTCAAGTCTTCTTCCTTTTCTTCTTCCCCTTTTTCCGTGTTCAAACGGGGTCGGTGTTTTTCGTCAGCCTCTCAATTAATCCTAGGGTGATCACTTTTGGGCTGACATTTGGTTTAGGCTACAAAAAATTTACAATTGAACATGGCCCTGGCCTGAATAGATCCATTATCGCAAGCAAGGTAGTATGTCAATCACACTTGATCGTGATCATCAAATTCATCTTTATTTTCTTTACAATAAGGAATCTATTCTACCCAACTAAAGGCCCGTTTCCACTTGTCGTACGGCAAAAAGTTGTGTCGTGCGTAGTGGGAACAGGGAACAATCTCATTTAAATTACATTGCCTGTAAGAACATTTTGTCGTCCGGAAAAAATCGTGTCGTGCGTAGTGAGAACACTCCCATTTAAATTACATTGTCCACGAGGACATGCGGAAAAAAAATCGGATGAAACTCATGACAAATGTGAACGGGCCTTATAATAGGTAACTGATTGTCGCGTGTTGACCAAACCAATTAGAACGGTCCGTCTTGGTAGAGATTGCTATGTCTTTTATGAAACACCTTATAATAGGTAACTGATTGTCGCGTGTTGACCAAACCAATTAGAACGGTCCGTCTTGGTAGAGATTGCTATGTCTTTATGAAACTGTCTACAAATAGCTACCTACGAATAGCTATTTGAAGAATCGATCAGATATTAGGACAAACGTGCGATATAATACATTTTTTTTAATTAGTGTTTCAACTTGGCCGCTAAACACAAGGGTTTGGTGAGTACTTGTTTGATAAGAACTCCGGGGATTCTTGTGTCTCAATAATAATAAGGTTTATTCAGTTTCTTCACAAATTTCATCGTGTTCCTATATAAGTACATAATGTTTGTACTTTTCAGGACCATTTTAGATAGGTAGGTAAGTTGTCACAAGTGTCGTTCCCCGCTTAATATTATACTACGCTTTTCATGACTTGACTTGGATTCGCATTACCAAAATGGTTTAATGCTGCCGAAACTGAGAGATAAAAACGACATTAATCATTATTCTTCTTCTTCTTCGCCTTTTCACGTGTACAAACGTTTTCCGTCAGCCTCTCAATCGGCCCTAACTAGGGTGATTGCTTTGGGCTGACATTTGGTTTTGGCTACAAATTTTACGAGTGGATGCCCTTCCTTTTTTGTGCATATTTAGAATACCTTGGATACCTAGGTAGGTAAGTTGTCACATGTCACAAGTTTCGTTCCCCGCTTAATATTGTACTACGCTTAATTTCATGACTTGACATGGACTCCCATTACCATTCTTCGTCTTCTTCACCTTTTCACGTGTACAGACGTTTTTCGTCAGACTCTCAATCAGCCTTAACTGGGGTGATTGCTTTGGGCTGACATTTGGTTTTGTCTACAAATTTTACGAGTGGATGCCCTTCACACTCAACCTTTGCTATTTCTTTAGCAAGGGAACTCATTCATGAATTTTATTATAAATTCCAGATCACAACAGGATCCATGGAAAATATTCGATGTGTCTTTCGACGGCGTCTTCCAAAGTGCTACCCCAGCTTATATGCAACTATTTGATTATGCAATGTGCCTTGCATAAAGTTTGAAATCAAGGCTGACTTTTTTGTGCATATTCAGAATACCTTGGATAGGTAGGTAAGTTGTCACAAGTGTCGTTCCCCGCTTAATATACTACGCTTAATTTCATGACTTAACTTGGACTCGCAATACCAAAATGGTTTCATGCTCCCGAAACTGAGAGATAAAAAACGACATTAATCATTCTTCTTCTTCTTCTTCTTCTTCTTCGTCTTCTTCGCCTTTTCACGTGTACAGACGTTTTCCGTCAGCCTCTCAATCAGCCCTAACTAGGGTGATTGCTTTGGGCTGACATTTGGTTTTGGCTACAAATTTTACGAGTGGATTATAACATTATTATCATATCATAGTATATGTATTACCATTTGCCCATCGAAATTACGAAAGAATTAGAAGGACTTGAAAGCAAAATGTTCTTCTTTTTCTTCGCTTTTTCCCGTGTAGAGACAAGGTCGGCGTTTTTCGTCAGGCTCTCAATCAGCCCTAAATAGAGTCATTGCTTTGGGCTGACATTTGGTTTTGGCTACAAATTTTACGAGTGGATGCCCTTCGCACTCAACTTTTGCTATTTCTTTACCAAGGGAACTCATTCATGAATTATTATAAATTCCAGATCACAACAGGATCCATGGAAAATATTCGATGTGTCTTTCGACGGCGTCTTCCAAAGTGCTACCCCAGCTTACTTTTTCTTCTCCTTCTTCTTCTCTCTTCTTTTCCTTCTTCTTCCTCCTCCTCCTCCTTCTTCTTCTCCTCCTCCTGCTTCTTCTCCTTCTCCTCCTCCTCCTCTTCCTCCTAATCCTTCCTCTTCCTTTCCTTAGATTTCCCACAGACAAAAGAGCTAATAGAAAACGTAGGTAACTATACAGAGTGTTTCAAAAGTCCGGGGACCCCTGAATATTTTTTGAACGGCTAAAGATGGGAAGCTGAAATTTAGGGTAGTGATTGCCTTATAATAGGTAACTGATAGTCGCGTGTTGACCAAACCAATTAGAACGGTCCGTCTTGGTAGATATTGCTAAGTCTTTATGAAACTGTCTACAAATAGCTACCTACGAATAGCTATTTGAAGAATCGATTAGATATTAGGACAAACGTGCGATATAATACATTTTTTTTAATTAGTGTTTCAACTTGGCCGCTAAACACAAGGGTTTGGTGAGTACTTGATGAGGGACATACTACGAGATGGGCATGCTACAAAACAGACACATGGGTGTAATGTAGCAGTTGTTTCATTGCTTCGAATTAAAAACGGCTGAAACTTTTTTTTTTCATGAGTATTTCACTGCCGCTTTTATTTCGTAGCAATGAAACAAACTGCTACATTAGACTCCTGGTGGTCTGTGTCGTAGCATGCCCATCCCGTAGTATGCCTCTCATATCGGATTAAGCAATGCGAAATTGTCGGATTAACCAATCTGATTGGATGATTTCAAACAAGCTGGGCCCGTCTCTCCGGGAATTTTTTTTACACTGGTAATTCCGCCACTGGTCGCTACTCGAATCAAGTAGCTACTAAATTGTCCTCACGAGGCTGAGTGCACCCCGAACTCCAAGCACAGAGCCGAAAAAAACTCGACTCCGCTGGAAATCGAACCCGGACCTCCTGCGTGCAAGCCTAGTGAGATACCCCCCTCGGCCTCGGCCAAGGAGGTTGCTTAGTATGTAAAGTACCTTATGTACCTTGTAACTATTTATTTTTTGATAACGAATCAGCGGTAGAAAGGACAGGAGGGTACTTAGTTCTTAGTTTACTTAGTTATCAGTTTCGATAACCCTTATCATCATTACTGATTTGGTGAGTCGTTCCCTAATCATCAGTTATTCGGTGGGGACCTTAGGAAGACTAAAATCTATCTTCCCTAATTAAGAAAGAAATTCGGCGCGAACGACCTTACCAAGCGCCTAACTAAAAAAAAGAAAGAAATTAGTTTTATTATACATATAATATAATTATTTATTTATTTTAATGAGAATGGAGACATAAGAATTAAAAATTAAATATTTTTTTAAAGTAGGTCGGTTCATAATAATTATATACTTTGCTGAGTTGTTTTTTTTTTTTTTTTTTTTTTTTTTTTAATAATTTTTTTTTTTTTTTTTAGGGGGGTTGGGAGGGGTTTTTTTTTTTTTTTTTTTTTTTTTTTCAAGTAATGTTATTTTTATTGTTAGAGGTACAGTGTACATACCTACCTAGCTACCTACATATCTACTTTTCTGAGTTGATGTTTTTTTGTTAACATGGAAGAGCTAATTTTCTTTATAATTGTTCTGAGTGCTATCGCTCTAGTATTAGTTCTTGTTAAAACATTTTTCTTTCTTCGGGATACGCCGATTTTCGACATTTATCATCGTCCCGGGATCTTTTTCCCGGTGAAATATTGCATCCTGAGAGTCCTGTTTTTGTTCAAGGATCAAACACAACGGGACATTCAATTGTTGGATGAACTGCAACCGTTTTCTAACTCACCAAAGGTAAGAACAAGGTCCTCAGCTCAACTTTTTTTTTTTTCATAAATATATAATCATTTTTAAAGGGGCACGACTTCGATTGTCATTAGCCCCTTAATTGGTTTCATAGTGGGGCCCCATAAATATATAATCATTTTTAAAGGGGCACGACTTCGATTGTCATTAGCCCCTTAATTGGTTTCATAGTGGGGCCCATTTCTGAAAATAATGGTGTGTTCTTCACAATTAATTAAAAAAAGTTTTTTTTTTCATACCTAGGTATTTATAAGTGTGCCTCACAATTTTAATTTTGCATTTTAGGCGTTCGACGCAGTATTTTTCGACGGCGCAAATCAAGATGGTGACTATTTCATCATGGGTAGCGAAAGGCGACCCAATGGCATAGTCAATGGACTGTTCTATTTAGTGGTAAGTTCTTGTAGGGGTTTCATTTATGATAATGGCTTACCTTATTTTCTATTTGACTAGGGTTCTTAGTTGGGGGTTATTCTTTACACCGACTCGAGTTTCGCCTCACTCGTAGGCTTTTTCATCTTATGCTTCATCTTATACAAAGGGAACAAATACCGTGAAGTCATGAGCTACGAACAAATTTACATCCACGAGTCGGTCAGAAGAAATTTGAATCTAAAATTCATGAATTATAATTTCCAGATCACAACAGGATCCATGGAAAATATTCGATGTGTCTTTCGACGGCGTCTTCCAAAGTGCTACCCCAGCTTATTTCAGCTACGATACCCACTTCAATCGCCATGCCATGGCATATTCTATGGCTAAAGAGCCTTGGAGTCTGGCATACTTTCGGCATTTGAAGACGGCCCACCAGAATCATTACGAACAAATAGGTAAATAAAACTCGTGGCCATGCCTCGGGATGAACTAGCGGGATTCCGGAGCGAAGCGACGGAATTCAGCTAGTAGGTAAATAAAACTCGGTGTAGGTACTTACAAGGCAGTACTTTATCAGTTTTCCTAAAGGCTTTCTCAGTTATACACTACAGCGCCATCAAACCCCTTATAAACTCTCCTTGCCAGCCTATTGTTAGCTTGGTTGGTAGTACGTCTGCCTTGTAAGCGCTGAGCCGCGGGTTCGATTCCCGCCCGGGGCGGATTTTATCCTGAAGGGATAATGTTCGTTTCCCGAATGGCTGGCTTTCTCCTATCCTGTCTTCCTTCTCTCTTCGATTTCGGGACGATAAGACCTTAGCAGTTACAGTTCCCTCTGTCAAGTGTACTTACAAGGCAGTTTATCAGTTTTCCTAAAGGCTTTCTCAGTTATACACTACAGCGCCATCAAACCCCTTATAAACTCTCCTTGCAGCCTAGAGTTAGCTTGGTTGGTACTGTTGGTAGTACGTCTGCCTTGGAAGCGCGGGTTCGATTCCCGCCCGGGGCGGATTTTATCCTGAAGGGATAATGTTCGTTTCCGGAATCCCGGAATGGCTGGCTTTCTCCCATCCTGTCTTCCTTCTCTCTTCGATTTCGGGACGATAAGACCTGAGCAGTTACAGTTCCCTCTCTCAAACCTCTTCAAAAATAAACTTGGTGTAGTCAGCCTAGTTAGCTTGGAGTGTAGCTTTATTAGTATTATTATTATGAACTTAGGAGAAGATCTCTGTATTGTAAAATGTTATTCAAAATATATAAATACCTATTAGGGTAAATAATAAATTAAAAAAAAAAAAAAAAAAAAAAAAAAAAAAAAAACATCTCCCT
>NW_007377988.1:42316-132676 GCF_000475195.1 Diaphorina citri | reverse complement strand
TACAGGTGATCCTTCATAAGCGTATACATTGATAAAACTATAAATAAATAGGAGTTGGTCCCCGGCTATAGGTCATAAAAACAGTTCCCTCCCCCTGGGCTCCCAGGTTTGTCACTACATGGCCCCCCACCCCCCACTCTACGAGGGTTTAAAAACCTCAGAACGATGTCATTGTTATGGCGTGTACGCATGTCCTGGTACTCCGATTAACGAAAAAACCTTAGTCCCCTGGGGGGGTTTTGCCTATAAAGGTTGGTAAAAGGGCTAAAAAAACTTTTATAACTTGAATAACGTTACCCTTTCATGTTTTAATTCGAGCTCCCCCCCCCCCCGCCACCCCCGAGCCGGGGACATGAGTTGGGTTGAGGTGAAAAAAAAAAAAAAAAAAACAACAATAAAATGGGGTAATTATTCAGAAGTCACGACAGTGAAGAAGAAAGCTTCTTTTCGTGTTTAACCTAACCCACTAAGTTAAACTGCTCAAATTGTGAAAGCTCTTTTTGTGTTTAACCTGTTACCTATGTTAAAATTTAAAAATAAATAAAGCAAAAAAAAAAAACCCCTTTTATCTAACCTATAATAACTCTGGTCACAATCCATTCGTGACAGTTCCCTTTCGTAGCCATTTTCCATTGACGTGACTTCTGAACAAGTACCTACCCAACATGTTTGTCTTTCGCAGATAACGGCGAGGAGCTCGTGGTTCAAATGTGGATTCAAAATGGCGGCATTCACTATGTGGGGAACAATCGAGAGGTGAAGGTACACGAGAGATTTGTCAAGTGTAAAGTGAACGGTGCACGTGACTTCTGAACAAGTACCCAACATGTTTGTTTTTCGCAGATAACGGCGAGGAGCTCGTGGTTCAAGTTTGGATTCAAAATGGCGGCATTCACTATGTGGGGAACAATCGAGAGGTGAAGGTACACGAGAGATTTGTCAAGTGTAAAGTGAACGGTGTGGAAGGTCGGGGTGTGTCTGAATGTGTGTACAACAATGCAGGACTACGTAGAACTATTTAATACTAATTACAGAAGAACCTCGATTATTTCAACTAATTGTGATCGAGGGTAGTTGAAATTATCGAGGTTTTGTATAAAAGTTGAAATAATCGAAATTCCGTATAAACAATGAAAATAGGGCCAAATTCAGTGGTACCTATAAAAGAACAAAATAGGGAAGAAATACCCTTTATTTTGAAATTAAATAAAACAAAGTAAGAAAAAAAAAAAAAAAAAAAAAAAAAAAATGTTTTCGATGATATTTAAACTCGTATGTAGTTGATTGTACAAAAGCTCATGTATTTAAGGCACTTAAGCGCGTTTCATCACCTTTTTCATTTCGTAGCAATGACACAACTGCTACATTAGACTCGCGTGCTCTGTATCGTAGCGTGCCCATGCCCTAGTAAGTCCCTCATTAGATGAGCGAGAAGAGACACAATGCTGTGCTGCTGTGTCAACACAAAAACACCAGAAAGTAACCCCTCGTAATATTTCCAAATCGAAATATGTACGGGTGCTTTTTTTTTTTTTGTAGATGGCGGGCATCGAACCGGGCTAATGTGATTAATATTTTGCAATTTTGTTTTCATTCTCAGTGGAGTTTAGTATGCGACAAGGATTTCTATGCGACTCTAGCGCTCGTCATTTTAGGAATCGGTGGACTATTCGGGAACTACATTTTCGGTTACATTCAAGATAGGTAAGTGCTATTTTTTTCGTTCTTATTTTTATTTCATTCTTTTATATTTTATAAATTTAAAATAATTAAGGAAGGACGGGCTAAAAATGTTCTTTTTTCGTTCTTATTTTTATTTCATTCTTTTATATTTCTGTCTGGCTGAAGGACGTTAAACAGGGAGTAGCCCAGCTTAGCCTAGCTGGGGGACTAAACAGGAAGTATACCAGCCTGAATTTCCCTTGCTAAAGAAATAGCAAAGGTTGAGTGCGAAGGGCATCCACTCGTAATATTTGTAGCCAAAACCAAATGTCAGCCCTAAGCAATCTGATTGAGAGGGGCTGACGAAAAACGCTGACCCCGTCTGAACACGGGAAAAGGCGAGGAAGAAGGATTAGTATGTAATACAGTAGAACCTCGATTATTTCAACTTCCATTATTTCAGCTCCAAAATCAGTTCTTTTTTCTAAGGATATCCTATCTTATCAGAGGAAAAGATCATAGAAAGTGATCGAGATTCTACTGTAATTGTAATAAATTTAATAAATAATAAAGCGACGAAAAACGCCGACCCCTTCTGAACACGGGAAAAGGCGAGGAAGAAGGATTGTAGTATGTAATACAGTAGAACCTCGATTATTTCAACTCCAAAATCAGTTCTTTTTCTATGTTTCAAAGGATATCCTATCTTATCAGAGGAAAAGATCATAGAAAGTGATCGAGATTCTACTGTAATTGTAATAAATTTAATAAATAATAAAGCTTACCTTTTTTTTCAGCATGGGTAGGAAGCCAGCATTTTTCATCTACCTGTTTATTGAGTGTGTGTTCGGCATTGCAACAGCCTACGCCCAAAATTTCTGGACCTGGGCAGCATGGGTAGGAAGCCAGCATTTTTCATCTACCTGTTTATTGAGTGTGTGTTCGGCATTGCAACAGCCTACGCCCAAAATTTCTGGACCTGGGCAGTGTTTCGTTTCGGCGTGGGATTTACCGTGCCCGCTATTTTGGGAACACCCTATGTTTTAGGTAATGCCTGTGAAAACACAGTTTCAATAAATTATAGCACATTGCATACCCTTCAACACCCTGACTAACAATGCATATTCCATATTCCATGGTGATTACCCACAGAAACCCATGTATTAAAACATCTCCCTTAATTAACATGAGAGACAGACTTTTTAATTCTTGGATTTTTTTCATAAAAAAATAGCAAAATTTTACTCAGGGCCCTAACACTTACAACGGCGCTCATACAATTCATTATTTCTTAAGAGGTTTGATAGAGGTAACAGTAACCGAAATCGAAGAGAAAAGAAAGACAAGGTAGAAGAAAGCCAGCCGTTCCGAGAACGAACATTATCCGTTCAGTCCTGTGAAAAGACAGTTTCAATAAATTATAGCACATTGCATACCCTTCAACACCCTGACTACCAATGCATATTCCATGGTGATTATGATTACCCACAGAAACCCATGTATTAAAACATCTCCCTTAACATGAGAGACAGACTTTTTAATTCTTGGATTTTTTTCATAAAAAATAGCAAAATTTCACTCAGGGCCTTCTTCATATAACCATTGAAAATACATAGGTATGCAGCAAAAGCGGTGGCGCTATTCCTCCCAAAGAGTAAATAATGGCCTCTGTGCTACCTAAAAGACAATTTCAATAAATTATAGCACATTGCATACCCTAACACTTACAACGGCGCTCATACAATTTATTATTTTTTAAGAGGTTTGATAGAGGTAACTGTAACCGAAATCGAAGAGAAAAGAAAGACAAGGTAGAAGAAAGCCAGCCGTTCCGAGAACGAACATTATACGTTCAGTATAAAATCCGTCCCGGGCGGGAAATGAACCCACGGTTGCAAGGCAGACGCGCTACCAACCAAGCTAACTAGGCGGGTTTTTTTTTATGTCGGACACTTTTTTCATTGGCCCCGTCCGGCATATATACCGGACACTTGGTATGCATGGGCCCTGTCCGTATTATATGCCGGACGCATTTTGGGCCACAACCGAAACATCGCTGAAAACACCTTGGCACACAAGGTGTTAAATCCTATTAAAAATAACCAACAATAATAATAATAATTTAAAATACCTAAGTAAAATAATAATACTTAGGTACTTACATATTAATATTCTACTCCGCAGGTATAGAGCTGGTAGGACCTCACTGGCGCTCTCTATGTACGATTCTCGCAAACATTGCCTACTCGCTAGGTCTCTTTGTACAGCGCTTACTCACAATATATTCCGCTTTTTTTACGTCACTCTTATTGTTGTAGCGGTTTTAGCTATAGCCGAAAGGTGATGACAAAATAGAAAAAATATCTCTTCTATATCAGCCATACACCAGGGTGATGGTCTCTAGCCATGTTTAATTGGCTCGTCCTGAACCGCAGTCAACTAAATAAGTACAGTAGAACCTCGATTATTTCGTCTAATTGGGACCGGGGGTAGTTGAAATGATCACTTTCTATGATCTTTTCCTCTGATGAGATAGGATATCCTTTGAAAAATAGAAAAAAAACAATGGATTTTGGAGTCACACAAAAGTTGTGAAGAAGTTCTCTGTTTTACCAAAAGGAATAATTTATGATTTGATTTAGGATAGGAGAAAGCCAGCCGTTCCGAGGACAAACCTTCTCGGAAAGGCTCTGCTTAAGATGAAGTTCGCCCCTGGCAGAAATCGAACCTCACCTCCCAATTCTTAATCCCCAGGGAGCTCTCTCGTTATGGGGAACGTATGTCAGCCCTGCACTTGTACCGAGCTCGTGATTGGTTACTTCTACAAGGCGAACGCCTATTGGTCCATTCGATCGTCCGACTTTCGCTTGTACCAGCACGGGGAAAACGGAACACCGCCCCTGGACTATGCTTTCACTGTGGAGTTGGGTGAGTACAGGGGCGAGCCCTTAATAATAGTTTCATTTATGGTCAATCTTACCACTGAAAGTTTAACCCATGAGAGCCGAGGCCTACATTAAAGTCACACCAAACTTGACCAAACCCTTCTCTCTTTTTTCGCTAACATCTCAGT
Organism: Diaphorina citri; assembly: GCF_000475195.1. Lineage (NCBI taxonomy): Eukaryota > Metazoa > Arthropoda > Insecta > Hemiptera > Psyllidae > Diaphorina > Diaphorina citri. The sequence continues at coordinate 127,941 of NW_007377988.1, read as the reverse complement.
CGCTCTACATCAGAGTGCATCGGGGATTTGTCTATTATGTGGTTAGGAAACAAAATTTCCTACTATTTTCACCATTATTTCGAATATTTAGGTTCGGATTTAGAAGCGGATAAATTTCAGCAAGATCCGACGACAGAAAAAATGTAAGGGATTTCTTTGACGTCACCTATTTGATTTACCTACACATGCCAGTATTTCTTTAACTCTGGATTAACGGGAAACTCTCTGTGGTACGTAAGATCGGACATTATAGTGATAGGCTGATAGGTATCTTTTACATTAGGTATTATCAGTCCTATTCGAGCAGTATAAATAAGCAGCCCGCCTCTGTGGCTGTGTGGTCAAGAGCACTGACTCCCAATCTGGAGGTGCTGGGTTCGAATCCCGGCCGGGACGGAAATTTTCCCGACCGAACTTTTCCGTTCCTAGATAGGCAGGCATGGCTGTAAAAGAATGTGATTTGAAGTAATCCGAAAGCGGTCCAAGGTACAATATCTTTTCTAAAAAAGGTATAACTAAGCACGACACTATTTCCAATCAGAAACTGTAGAGCAAAACATGAAAAATCCTGAAGAAATACTTTCCTAATTCTTAAAAATATTCTGTCATGAAATTGACGATAAAATTCGACAAAAAGTAATTGATTCCTTTTACTAAATTGGGAAGTTCACCAACCTCAGTGGTGTAGTGGTTACCAACCTCAGTGGTGTAGTGGTTACCAACCTCAGTGGTGTAGTGGTTAGCACGGTGGACTCTGGATCTGGAGGTTGGTGGTTCGAGTCCTAGTCAAGTCATAAAATTTAGAAAAAAATCTTACATTTCTTCATAAGTACAATCAGTATTCCCGTGGCTTGTAAATTAGAAGGAAGAAATTGGAACTCAACCTACAGTATTTCAATATTTCTTAGAGGAGCGTTAACTTTTTAGTATCTACTACATATAACTTACAATATTCCACTATTTGTTTTATGGAGCACTCTGACAAACTTCCAGTGTCTACTATATCTTTTTTATTGCTATTATAGAGTGTAGAATCCTAGAATTGACCAACCTCAGTGGTGTAGTGGTTAGCACGGTGGACTCTGGATCTGGAGGTTGGTGGTTCGAGTCCTAGTCAAGTCATAAAATTTAGCGTAGTTTATTTAGCGAGGAAGGACATTTGTGACAAGCATTTATTGCTCAACACAATTAAAATTCCTTTTTTTAGAATCCTAGAATTGGATAACAAAGCTACGGTATCTCACTACAAAGTCTACTTGACAACATTTTTAAAGACATTTTCAAAAGAGAAAACCAACTAATATAGGTACTTTGAAAATTATATTACTTACAACTAGCAACACTCGTTATTTTCTACAATAACAAAACAAATATTGATCACCCGAAAATGTTACTAAATTCAAACTGATGAAAAAAGGGCCTCTTTACAACTTCTGTGGGTATCACAACAGAATTACTGCTTTGAATTTTTCCTCATTTCCTCAAACACAGTCATAGTAATAATTCTAACAATGGGTTTATCCTCTTGGCACTATCAAATAAAATTTCAACCCTCCGCTGTGGAGACACTGGGACTATGGAGTGTTGACTTGAAGGTTTGGTTGGACAGAAAATTGTCTGATATTACGGGAGGATTACGTTTCAGACCTTTTCTTGCTCAAAAGGATTGGTCTAGACATCTAGAAAGTAAACGCTGCATGCATCCTAGTCTCTAACGGAGCGGAAGGGTGAAATTTTCATATTTGGTCTGTAAATACGCTGCGCCAGGCAATGAGAGGAACGCTTAGAACGCTGTCATTTTCCAAGTTTTCTTCCGTCCCCCTTGCTCTTAACTCAAATGAATTTTATTAATACTGAACTGCTCAAAATGTACGAAAATCACGCAGGAGAAAATATAGAAACTTTTATAAAACAACAAATAAACCTTTATAAAACAATGAATAAACTTTTATAAAACAATAAATAAACATAATTTTATTTATTTTTTTCAACATTTATCCTTTAAATCACTACATGAGTTATACAACGAAACCAGACCAAATCACTAAGCAGCCCAACACTCTCGGGTTCAATCCCCAGCTATGTCCAACTGATGAGTCCAAATAACGACGAAACACGTGTCTTGGGCTGCTCAGTGATTTGGTCTCGTTTCGTTGTATAATACAGTTATCTAATACCTAGTAATACCTTACATCCAACAATGTTTAATGGACTTTTACAGACTTCTACTTTTATCTCCGAGTACTTAGGTACCTTTGTAATTTATGTGTTTTTGTTCCAAGTTCCATAAATGAATTTGATGGCACATTCGTTCTCTTTTGACAAAATTTTTGATGGCAAATTCGAGGAAATCAGGCTGTATGTCGTAATCTATTGATGTAAAAAAGTGGATATAACTTTCGAAATTTTTTGATATTGGCTTGTTACAAGCGCATATTTCGTGAACCATCATTCCTTACATGTACACCGATTGATTTCTCGTGAAAAGTTACATAGTAAAGGCTCCTTGGTCATCTTAAATGCTCTAATGAAAACTCTTGTTGAAAAAAAAAAAATCATGTTGAAATATTTGGAGATATCACAGAGAGGAGAGAGGGAGCAGAGAGAACCTTCCAGTCTCATTAGTCTCATTATTTGAACACTTTCAATGATCTCTTCCTCTGATAGAGTAGGATTTCCTTGAAAGACAGGGAAAAACCCCGGTTTTTGGAGTTGAAATAATTGAAGCTCGAAGGTAGGAGAGGCCGGGCCCCCTCGACCCCAACAATTTTTCGGAGTCTGACGTACAGTAAAGGAGAAAAAGCTGGGCCCGTCCCTCCGGGAATTTTTTAGCTCGTAGTTTATTCGATCATGGTTAAAGAAAATCAATACCTATAATTTGATATATAGGTCGACCAGAATTGGATAAGTCCTTTTATGGGAACAGACAGACGACACCGAGGCGAATACAATAGCCCGTCCCTTATACCTTTTTTATTACTATCGTAATAATAAAGGAAGGACGGGCTAAAAATGGAGCTTGAGAGGGGGGGGGGCGCCCCCCCCCTTAATACTGCCCTATGAATGGGAAGGAAACAATAAATAAACATAAACATTATGTAAAAAACTTTATGTCCCTCACAACTCACAAAGCCTAGTGGGTATTCCATAGTATCCTCAGGTTTGATTGTCTTTTTGTTTAGCAATCAAAACACAAACAATAGTGCGGGTCCCTTTTCATTCAAACAAATGCTCCCCCCGCCGAAGAGGAAGTTTGGGAGTGTTGCACAGCGCTTACTCACAATATATTCCGCTTTTTTTACGTCACTGTTATTGTTGTAGCGGTTTTAGCTATAGCCGAAAGGTGATGACCATTTCCCAAGTCAAACGAAATCAAACTCCTTCTGTAGTTGGCAGTCCCAGGAATTCTGCCACATCAATTGGTTTAAGCCATAGGTCCAGTCCAGTGGTGTAAGTGGGCTTTCAACGTGTTATCGCTTTTCTTTTGATGAAACATCTGAATCTCTGAATGTTGCAGTGTTGCTTCTCACAGCAATCTCAAATGCTATCACACACAGAAATACCTAACCTAGCTGTATAGGTATTAGGCCTGGCGCACATAGGAAGGGGAGTAGCGCGAAGTCAGCTGTGAAAATTCAAACCTTTGAAAATGATACAGACCTCTCACACTGGAGTCGCGCGATTCAGGTCTCTTAAGGTGTGTCCACACATATTTGACCGGTCGTCGATCGATGTCGACTGCACCGTCCACACTGCCTCGACAATTCACCTCGTCGCCATCAATCAATGAACGATCAACGGCCGACGACTGTGTGGACACACCTTTAGAGTGAGAGGTTTATAACATTTTCAAAGGGTTGGATTTTCAGGTGGCATGGCGCTACTCCGCGCTATTAAAAGTCGTGCGACTACGCTGAGGAGTCTGTACTGTTTTTAAAAGGTTTGGGAGCCAGCCAAGTTGGTTTGGTTGGTAGCACGTCTGCCTTGTAAGCGCTAGGCCGCGGATTCGATTCCCGCCCGGGGCGGATTTAATCCTGAACGGATAATGTTCGTTCTCGGCGCGGCTGGCTTTCTCCTATCCTGTCTTCCTTCTCTCTTCGATTTCGGGACGATAAGACCTTAGCAGTTCAAACCTCTTTTTTTTAAGAAAGAGAGGAACAAAAAGTCCATTTATAAGAATCTAAATGTGTATGCAGTCTAAGAAAAGAAGGGAAAAAAAAGCTGGTGTGAACATCACACAACTTTCCTTATCCTGTTGGATGATCTCGCTGTGGTGTTAACCGACCTTAGCACGCACTGTGTATGTATAATAAAGTGAAAGTGCCGAAAAATAGGGGGAAAATCATAATAAAAAAATCTCTTTTCCATTACAGGTCGATACCGGAATCACCCAGATGGCTCCTAGCGACCGGAAAATTTTATGCCGCTGAAGAAATCATCAAGAAAATGGCCCTGAAGAACGGAAAAGCTTTACCACCAGATTACATGAACACGTTAAGGGTGAGAATATAAACAGAACAAAACAGGGTAGATAGTTAGTTATAGTGGGAAGTGAAGAATAGAATAAAGTAGAGGTCTCTAAAGGAAATGGTAGAGACCAGTAATACCAAATCCAATTATTTTTTTGCGGAACAATTTTGATATTATTAAGGATTTAGAATTAGTTAGAAAACTTATTGTCATATCGAACAGTGTTATGTATAAGAAATCAAACAAAGTGCCTAACCGAAAAAAAAAAAAAAAAAAAAATGAATTCCTGCTAGGTCTCATCTCAGTCGCGCTAGTAGTGTATGCTTTCCGCGATTGGCGACAGATGGCGCTCGCCACTACAATTCCGTTCTGCTTCTTTTTCCTCTATTGGTGGTAAGTGGCGCTGTCGGATTTATTTTCACCTGCGAAAAAAGAAAGAGGAAGCCTTGTAAGCACTAGGTCGCTGGTTCGATTCACGCCCGGGGCAGATTTTATCCTAAACAGATAAAATTCGTTCTCGGAGCGGCTGGTTTTCTCCTATCCTGTCTTCCTTCTCTCTTCACTTGTGGGACGATAGCAGTTACAGTTCCCTCTATCAAACCTCTTTTTTTTTAAGAAAGAGAGGAACAAAAAGTCCATTTATAAGTACCTAAATGTGTATGCAGTCTAAAAAAAGAAGGGGGAAAAAAGCTGGTGTGAACATCACACAACTTTCCTTATCCTGTTGGATGATCTCGCTGTGGTGTTAACCGAAATTAGTAGGCAGTGTGTATGTATAATAAAGTGAAAGTGCCGAAAAATAGGGGGAAAATTATAATAAAAAATTCTCTTTTCCATTACAGGTCGATACCGGAATCACCCAGATGGCTCCTAGCGACAAAACCTCTTTTTTTTAAAAAGAAAGAGAGGAACAAAAAGTCCATTTATAAGTACCTAAATGTGTATGTAGTCTAAAAAAAAGAAGGGGGAAAAAAAAAGCTGGTGTGAACATCACACCACTTTCCTTATCCTGTTGGATTTCGCTGTGGTGTTAACCGACTTTAGCACGCAGTGTGTATCTACAATAAAGTGAAAGTGCCGGAAAAAAGGGAAAATATGTAATAATAATAAAAACTTCTCTTTTCTTTTTCAGGTCGATACCGGAATCACCCAGATGGCTCCTAGCGACCGGAAAATTTTATGCCGCTGAGGAAATCATCAAGAAAATGGCCCTGAAGAACGGAAAAGCTTTACCACCAGATTACATGAACACGTTAAGGGTAAGAATATAAACAGAATAAAACAGGGTAGATAATTAGTTATAGTGGGAAGTGTAGAATAAAGTAGAGGTCTCTAAACGAAATGGTAGAGACCAGGAATACCAAATCCAATTATTTGCGGAACAATAAATTTTGATATTATTTAGGATTTAGAAAACTTATAGTCAGATCGAACAGTGTTAGGTTCTGAAGAACGGAAAAACTTTACCACCAGATTACATGAACACGTTAAGGGTGAGAATATAAACAGAATAAAACAGGGTAGATAATTAGTTATATGTAGTGGGAAGTGAAGAATAGAATAAAGTAGAGGTCTCTAAACGAAATGGTAGAGACCAGTAATACCAAATCCAATTATTTGCGGAACAATAAATTTTGATATTATTTAGGATTTAGAAAACTTATAGTCAGATCGAACAGTGTTAGGTACATTATTTGTTGTTGTTGTTTTCAAATGCTCGGAGTTGACTATTAGGTTATTTTCCCTTCCCGAAATCAAAGAGAGAAGGAAGACAGGATAGGAGAAAGCCAGCCGTTCCGAGAACGAACCTTATCCGTTCAGGATAAAACACGCCCCGGGTGGGAATCGAACCCATGACCTAGCACTTACAAGGCAACTACTAACCAAGCTATCTAGGCTGGCACATTTCCATTTCGATTTCAAGGTCAAGTTTACTGCGGCTCAAAAAGTCACTCAAGATGTCTCCGCCAATCAGACCAAGGACTACGGTATCCTTGATCTCTTTAAGACACCGAACTTGCGCAAGAAAACCCTCATCATTACGTTCATTTGGTACGTACTCGTATTTCTCTACTTAGAAAAAGAAAGAAAGAAAATATTTTAAAATATTTCTCTTTTTTTCTTCTCATTATAATTATTACTAGTGGTTGACCCGTCCTTAAACTATGTATTGTACCATGTTAAACCCATAAAATACACGAGACCTTGTTTAGACTGCTGCGGTAGAGGGACTTTTTAGTCTCATTCGAGCAGGATAAACAAGGTATATTCTATTCTATGTATAGCGAACTCATCAAACCTCTAGTCGTCCCGAAATCGAGAAGAGGAGAAAGCCGGCTGTTCTGAAAACGAACCTTACCTGTTTAGAATAACTTTCGCCCCGGGCGGGAAGCAAAACCCCGCGACCTAGGAGTTTACAAGACTGGCGCGTTACTTTCTAAGCGCATAAATGCTTCTCACAAATGTCGTTCCCCGCTTAATACACTAAATTTTATGACCTGACATGGACTCGAACCACCAACCTCGAGATTCAAAGTCCACCATTCTAAACACTTCACCTCTGAGGTTGGTTGCTAAACAGTAGACCAGCGAGGTTGGCGTATTTGGGTAACAATCTTTTACGGAATCGACTCACCTAAACAAAAGAGGTTTGCACACTAAATAATAAATACAAATAAATAAGAAAATGAATGAATACGAAAATATAATAAAGGTTTTGAAGCTTCAACTCACCATTTTCGACCCTTTCCCCTCTCTCTCACTTCCGCAGGTTCACCAACACAAGTGTGTACGTGGGTCTCTCCTACTTTGCCGCTGTTCTGGGCGGGGACGAATACATCAATTTCTTTCTGGCCGGGGCAGTAGAGCTGCCCACCTATATTGTCCTCTATCCCGTCATATCTCGCTATGGAAGGCGGACCAACTTGTGCGTCAGTATGCTTATAGGGGGGTTTGCGTGCTTGGCGACGGCCCTGCCTATTAAAGGTGCGTGTGTGTGGTCTAAGACCTAAGGATCAAAATATCTGGAAAAGAGATGATGATGATGATGATATTAATTGATTATTTATTAGTATTTAGTAGTGAAGATGGAAGTCTTAAACCAGACGGACCAACTTGTGCGTCAGTATGCTTATAGGCGGATTTGCGTGCTTGGCGACAGCTCTGCCTATTAAATTGTATGGCAGACGGACCAATTTGTGTGTCAGTATGCTTATAGGAGGCTTTGCTTGTTTGGCGACAGCTCTGCCTATTAAAGGTGGGTGTGGGTGGCCAATGATCAAAGGATCTGAAAATAATAATAATGATTTATATATAGGATTTGGAAAAAAAGATAATTTTAATAATAGAATAAAACAAATAAAGGATGAATGATTCTTACTTTCAGGGGAGGCGTTCACCCTCGCCTTCTACTGCGTGGGTAAGATGGGCATATCCTCGTCCTACGTGGTACTGCCCCTGTTTGCCTCTGAGCTGTACCCCACCGTGGTGCGGGGCCTGGGTATGTCCCTTAGTGGCGTAGCGGGTATGCTCGGGCCCATCTTTATACCCCTAGTCAACCATTTGGTAAGTTGTCAACCATTTGTAAGTTGAATGAGGGGATTTTTTTTTGTTGTTGTTCAAGGCTTTAATGGCAGGATTCTCACATATTGAGCTCTTCCACACAACCGGTTTTTGTCAGCTTCATAGCCAACAGTAAAAGGCGTGCTGCTCGAATATGAAAATAATTCGAGTAGGCTAAGGTTTTATGATTCACCGATGATATAACACTTTTTACTTGCTTTTTCATAAAATAAAATATGTAATAATTATTTAAATTTTTAAATACTTTTTTTTGTTAGAACACTTTAATAAATACAAATAATAAAAAAAAAAATACTTTTTCATGTTTTTTTTTTACTAAAATAATCTGGTTCAACCTATTGCAGGGCGCAGAGCACATCTTTCTGCCGCTGATTCTGATGGGATTTCTCCTCGTGGCCGGGGGTTTAGCCAGTCTCCTGCTGCCTGAAACTCTCAACCATCACCTGCCCCAGTCTCTCGAGGACGGGGAACACTTTGGCAAAACCAGCGCCAAGCCAGGACAGCGGTCTGTCAATGAATGAACATCCAAGTCATAAAATGTAAATGTTGAAATGAATACCATACACCTGAGCTGATTCCTCCTGACACAAATTTAAGCTATCACGCTAAAGTTTTAGACGAGGAGGATTCAGCTCTAAGTGCATTGTGCTTGTGATGGGTTGAATAAAGAAATAAAAATACAAATACCTGCCTGTAACTTTAACCAATAACTTTAACAGACTAAAAAATGCGAACCTAATTTACACTACCTAAAAAAAAAAAGATGTGTAAACACTTGAACAGTAAGTTGTAAATAGAGAACACGTCACGTAAAGTTAGCAAAGCATGTAACGCATCACGTCATGTGAACTCATGGGGATGTAGTTCAAAGTTTTCGACCTAGCGCTTACAAGGTAACTACTAACCAAGCTAACTAGGCTGGCACATTTCCATTTCGATTTCTATTTCAAGTTATGAAATAGGTAACTACAAAACTTATTACCTTTATATGATACAATGGATACACGTTCCGGTTTTGATCTTATCCGGCTCGAGTTTCGTCCATCTCCGTGGACTTTTTCAAGGAAACTGATGATGATGGCGGTGTTATTGTTGACAGTGGTCAGTTGGTGATGGGGGCACTCAGGGCACTGTCCCATCGTTCGGCATCAGCTGTTCTATACACTCTATACACGAGCTCTTCCATACACTTTATAACCTAGGATGTCTAATATAAACATATTTAATAATAATTCTATTTCAAGGTCAAGTTTACTGCAGCTCAAAAAGTCACTCAAGATGTCTCCGCCAATCAGACCAAGGACTACGGTATCCTTGATCTCTTCAAGACACCGAACTTGCGCAAGAAAACCCTCATCATTACGTTCATTTGGTACGTACTCGTATTTCTCTACCTAGAAACATTACTTTCCTTCCTATAGGATAAGGAAAGTAAAAAAAAAAAAAAAAAAATTTAGGTCTAATTAAACAAAGGTCGAAATCTCGAATGTTCATATCAGTCAAATGCGACTCACAAATGATAAACATACTAGATATCATTAATTTTAAAAACATAGGTGAATCTCTGTAAAAAAAGGGAACAATATACATATTTTTAGTTTTCTATTACTAAAACTTCCACAAGAAAAAAATAGTGATGTACCTATACCTACCACTGAGTGAATTCTCAGTGGTAAGATCGACCATACGAAAAATGCGCCTTCTATCTACATTTTCTTACACTAATCAAGTTTACAAAATACTTTAGGGAATGAAAAAAACTTTAAAGTTGTGTTCACACATTGTCGACGGCCGTCGATCGACGTCGATTCTTGTGGATAATCGACGGCCATTGACTATGTGGGGACACACCTTCATAGTTTAATCATTAGGCATTTTTTTTTTAAAATAAATATCATACATAATTATTATACGTATTAATAATTTTGTTCCATCTGTTATTTGGGATAACATATCCCTCTTCAAACTTGAAGCAAGGTTCAAATCAAAATTTCAATTAATGGCAGGGTCCACAAAGTGAGATTTAACTAAGTTAGCCAGCCTAGTTAGCTTAGTTGGTAGTGTGTCTGCCTTGTAAGCGCTAGGCCGCGGGTTCGATTCCCGCTCGGGGCGGATTTTATCCTGAACGGATAATGTTCGTTCTCGGAACGGCTGGCTTTCTCATATCCTGTCTTCCTTCTCTCTTCGATTTCGGGACGATAAGACCAAAGCAGTTGTTACAGTTCCCTCTGTCAAACCTCTTAAAAAAAACTCACTTTATGGACCTGGCTATAACAAAACCATCCTTTTCATCACTTCTGAATCAGCCTTGTTTCAACCGAAGGCTTGGTTCTATGTACAATAAACGTCAGTAGCTTTTCTAAAAAAAAACTCACTTTATGGACCTGGCTATTACAAAACCATCCTTTTCATCACTTCTGAATCAGCCTTGTTTCAACCGAAGGCTTGGTTCTATGTACAATAAACGTCAGTAGCTATTCTTATTTTACGAGATTTGAAGTCAGTGCCCCGGACAGCTGGAGTAAAACGGACCTCTTCAATCCCAAGATCTGCAAGCCTCTTCAGTCCTTCTGTCTTCACAGCCGAACCATCATGGTATGAAGAGGTTTCTTTTCCAACTGTTGAGGCCAAAATTTGAAGTCCATGGACAGCTTGAGTAGAATCAACAACCTCTTCAATACCAAGATCTGAAAGCCTCTTCAGTCCCGTCTTCACAGTCGATCCATCATGGTATGCCGCAGTGTATTCGAGTAGCTCACAGTGAATATTAGATTTGAAGTCAGTGCCCCGGACAGCTGGAATAAAACGGACCTCTTCAATCCCAAGATCTGAAAGCCTCTTTAGTCCTTCTGTCTTCACAGCCGAACCATCATGGTATGAAGAGGTTTCTTTTCCAACTGTTGAGGCCAAAACTTGAAGTCCATGGAGAGCTTGAGTAGAATCACCAACCTCTTCAATCCCAAGATCTGAAAGCCTCTTCAGTCCCGTCTTCACAGTCGATCCATCATGGTATGCCGCAGTGTATTCGAGTAGCTCACAGTGAATATGGGAAGGTAACTTGTGACTTACCATCGGATTTGAACTGATTCGGGCCCTTCCACTTGGCGGCAAACATGTCTGTGACTTTGAGTAGTTCCATGGTTAAACCCCAGGATACCAAACGAAGCGTGGTCTGCAGTTTGGCAATGCCCGACAGGAGGAGGTAGTTGGTAACAGCCGACTGGGGGAGAACACAAAGTGAGAAAAATTAAATTTGATAGTTAGAGAGGAAACTTAGGTCTTATAGTATCAAAAGCGAAGGGAATAGAAAGACAGGATAGGAGAAAGACAGCAGTTTCGAGAACGAACCATATATGTTTGGGATAAAGTTCGCACCGGACAGGAATCGAACCCGCCGTTGTGGGAATGGCCGGTTTTCTAACTTGTCCTTCTCTCTTCTTTTTGGGACAATAAGACCTCCCTTGTTACGGTTGTTAAGTTACCTCTATCAAAAAACTTCTTGTTTTATGGGTTTCCATTTATAAAATTATTATTGTTTAAAATACATAAGACCTTGTTTAGACTGCGAGAGTAATGGGAGTCTCATTGTGGCAGTTTAAATAGGGTCCCCTCTGAAGTTTTACTGACTGCTCCCAGGTAGACTTATTGCTTAAAAAAATTCTAAATTTCTTTACCTGAGATACATAGGTAGGTATGATAATCAACGTGCGCAGGCGTGTACACAGACCCAACGACACGTAGACTGCTCCCAGATAAACTTATTGCTTAAAAAAAATTCTAAATTTCTTTACCTGAGATACATAGGTAGGTATGATAATCAACGTGCGCAGGCGTGTACACAGACCCAACGACACGTCAAACCCTTCCGTAACATCCACATTGATCAGTTCCAAATGACTTAGATGTTCAAGGCGCGATGCAGCCTCCACAAACGCGCTGGATGCTTCTGATACGACTATTTCCACCACGTCAAACCCTTCCGTAACATCTACATTGATCAGTTCCAAATGACTTAGATGTTCAAGGCGCGATGCAGCCTCCACAAACGCGCTGGATGCTTCTGATACGACTATTTCCAGACGAAGTTTCTGTAGAACAAAGGAAAACAATTATATTTGCATGCTACCTAACGAAACAGATGACTTCCGTAACATCCACATTGATCAGTTCCAATGTTCCAAATGACTTAAGTGTTCCAGTCGAGATACAGCCTCCACAAATGCACTAGATGCTTCCGAAACGACTATTTCCAGACGAAGTTTCTGCAGGATAAACGAAATAAGAGGTAAATATTTTGCATGCTACCTATTTCTTAAGGATTCCAGTCTGAATTACTATTTCCAGACGAAGTTTCTGCAGGACAAAATAAATTATTATTTTTGCATGCTACCTAACGAAACAGGTGACTTCCGTAACATCTACATTGATGAGTTCCAAATGACTTAGATGTTCCAGTCGGGATGCAGCCTCCACAAACGCGCTGGATGCCTGCGAAATCACTATTTCCAGACGAACGATAAAAGATAGAAAAAAAAACTGTATGCAACCTAACGGAAACGAAAGAGAAGGAAAGTTTTTTGCATGCTACCTAACCCTATTTCTATTTCAGATGTTCCTGCCTCCACAAACGCGCTGGAGGCTTCCGATACGACTATTTCCAGACGAAGTTTCTGCAGGACAAAATAAATTATTATTTTTGCATGCTACCTAACGAAACAGATGATGACTTCCGTAACATCCACATTGATGAGTTCCAAATGACTTAGATGTTCCAGTCGGGATGCAGCCTCCACAAACGCGCTGGGTGCCTGCGAAACCACTATTTCCAGACGAACGATAAAAGATAGATAAAAAAAAAAATTGTATGCAACCTAACGGAACAAAAGAGAAGGTAAAATTTTTGCATGCTACCTAACCCTATTTCTATTTCAGATGTTCCTGCCTCCACAAACGCGCTGGAGGCTTCCGATACGACTATTTCCAGACGAAGTTTCTGCAGGACAAACGAAAGAAAAATTAAGTTTTTTGCGTGCTGCCTAACGAAACAGAAGATACGTTTTTTGTACGCTATAAACCATGATTAGAGAGCCGCACAAGATCGAGCCACATTATGACCACCTCTGTTATAGACTCTTAAAACACTTTTCAAATGCTATTTAACTCTACTTCAACCACCTCCATGGTCGAGAGGGTATCACACAAGGCTTGCGCACTCGGGTTCGATTTCCGGCGAGGTCAATACTCTGAACAGTGCACTAAATCACCAAAGTATGGAAAAGTATTTACAATTCCATATTTCAATATGATTCGTCCAGTATAAACCATGATTAGAGAGCCCCACAAGATCGAGCCACGTTATGGCCGCCTCTGTTATAGACTCTTAAAACACTTTTGAAATGCTATCTAACGCTACTTCAACCACCTCCATGGTCGAGAGGGTATCACACAAGGCTTGCGCACCGGAGGTCTAGGGTTCGATTTCCGGCGAGGTCAATATTCTGAACAGGGTGTACCCCCGTCACTAAAGACCTTAGCCGTTTTGCAGGACTTTAAATGTAAAAAAAAGTTCGTGCTTACCTGAAGGTTAGAGAGGCGCAACAGTTTGGTCGCATCTTGCGCAGTGAGGTTTGTGTACCCCCGTCACTAAAGACCTTAGCCGTTTTACAGGACTTTAAATGTAAAAAAAAGTTCGTGCTTACCTGAAGGTTAGAGAGGCGCAACAGTTTGGTCGCATCTTGCGCAGTGAGGTTTGGCGACAGCTCTGCCTATTAACGGTGCGTGTGGGTGGCCAATGGTATAGAATAAAACAAATAAAGGATGAATGATTCTTACTTTCAGGGGAGGCGTTCACTCTCGCCCTCTACTGCGTGGGTAAGATGGGCATATCCTCCTCCTACGTGGTACTGCCCCTGTTTGCCTCTGAGCTGTACCCCACCGTGGTGCGGGGCCTGGGTATGTCCCTTAGTGGCGTAGCGGGTATGCTCGGACCCATTTTTATACCCCTAGTCAACCATTTGGTAAGTTGTCAACCATTTGGTAAGTTGAATGAGGGGATTTTTTTTTGTTCGAGGCTTTAATGGCAGGATTCTCACATATTGAGCTCTTCCACACAACCGGTTTTTGTCAGCTTCATAGCCAACATTAAAAGGCGTGCTGCTCGAATATGAAAATAATTCGAGTAGGCTAAGGTTTTATGATTCACCGATGATATAACACTTTTTACTTGCTTTTTCATAAAATAAAATATGTAATAATTATTTAAATTTTTAAATACTTTTTTTTGTTAGAACACTTTAATAAATACAAATAATAAAAAAAAAAATACTTTTTCATGTTTTTTTTTTACTAAAATAATCTGGTTCAACCTATTGCAGGGCGCAGAGCACATCTTTCTGCCGCTGATTCTGATGGGATTTCTCCTCGTGGCCGGGGGTTTAGCCAGTCTCCTGCTGCCTTCTTTTTTTTTTTACTAAAATAATCTGGTTCAACCCATTGCAGGGCGCAGAGCACATCTTTCTGCCGCTGATTCTGATGGGATTTCTCCTCGTGGCCGGGGGTTTAGCCAGTCTCCTGCTGCCTGAAACTCTCAACCATCACCTGCCCCAGTCTCTCGAGGACGGGGAACACTTTGGCAAAACCAGCGCCAAGCCAGGACAGCGGTCTGTCAATGAATGAACATCCAAGTCATAAAATGTAAATGTTGAAATGAATACCATACACCTGAGCTGATTCCTCCTGACACAAATTTAAGCTATCACGCTAAAGTTTTAGACGAGGAGGATTCAGCTCTAAGTGCATTGTGCTTGTGATGGGTTGAATAAAGAAATAAAAATACAAATACCTGCCTGTAACTTTAACCAATAACTTTAACAGACTAAAAAATGCGAACCTAATTTACACTACCTAAAAAAAAAAAGATGTGTAAACACTTGAACAGTAAGTTGTAAATAGAGAACACGTCACGTAAAGTTAGCAAAGCATGTAACGCATCACGTCATGTGAACTCATGGGGATGTAGTTCAAAGTTTTCCCATAATATTGTAGGTAATTTCGTTCATGATAGCCACACTGCCCTCAAGTCACATGAGCACACATGTCGTGATAGTAGTGCTGAACGAAATCATCTACAATATTATGGGGAAAACTTTGAACTACATCTTTCTGACTCCCCATGAGCTCACGTGACGTGACGAGTAGTGTGTTTCTACCTTAACTCACTCGTCAACTCCCAAGAGGTATCCTAACTATCGAACATCTATAGCTACATGAGGTTAGGATCTGACCCATTGACTGAATAGTCCACTGAAAAGATCCGAGAATATGTACCTTCTTTGTGTTGGAATTTCACTTGAAAAATATAATGACAGAAAATATTATATTCAAACTTGTGTGTTTGTTTTACGTGCTCGTTTTCTTTTTCAAGCTAATTTATTCAACTTGTTTATTTTAAATACAAAATTAAACACTAGGGAACTTTTTACAGGAAAAGAAAAAAATAAATTAGAAAGTTTGAGGTAAATTGTAACTTATTATATGGAATCTCAAATTTGAAACAAAAAGATATTTATACCTAGCGCCTGGATAGGTAAAAGATGTACTTATGTATATTTAGGATTTAATTAAGACCATAAACTCAAAAAAAAAAAAAAAAAAAAAAAAAAAAAACTTAATAATTAGGGACTTTTCAGTCCTATGCGAGCAGTATAAATAAGCACTATTATTATTATTATTACTTCAACCACCTCCAGGGTCGAGAGGGTATCACACAAGGCTTGCGCACCGGAGGTCTCGGGTTCGATTTCCGGCGAGGTCAATACTCTGAACAGGGTGAACACCCCCGTCACTAAAGACCTTAGCCGTTTTACAGGATTTTAAATGTAAAAAAAAGTTTGTGCTTACCTGAAGGTTAGAGAGGCGCAACAGTTTGGTCGCATCTTGCGCAGTGAGGTTTGCGCATGAGCCGAGTTCTAGCGCAGTCAGTTGGGGACATTGGGAGATGATGGAATCCAGGGTGGTGTGATTCAGATTACCCACCGAGGTGAGCGCCTGTGGAGAGAAAATGATTTACTATCAAATGAAGCTGTATTTTATCATGGTACTTTTTTTGATGCCGTCAAAAAGATTCCGCTTTGGACGTCCACACGGGCCACTTAATGTATTTTCAACGGTTATCTGAAAAACGGCCTCTGAGTGAAATTTAGCTTTTTTTTTTTAATGAAAAAATTCCACTAGGTAAAGAGTCTGTCTTTCATGCTTTTAATACTTGCTTTTCCGTGAGTAAACACCATGGAATATGATTTGGCAGATCGCAGAGATCAAGCATTTGATTCCCACCCGGGATGGATTTTATCCGAAACAAATAAGGTTCGTTCGGCTGGCGTTCTCGTATTCTATTTTCCTTCTCTCTTTGATTTCGGGACGATAAGATCTTAACAATTACAATTCCCTCTATCAAAAAACCTCTTGAAATGTAAAATCGTCAAGAAGAAGAAAAAAAAGTGGAAAGTTGGATCTCGCTTTCTACGGTAAATTCAACTTACCAAATGTCTGAGTTGAGTTAGGTGGCTCAAATGATTGACAGCGAATATGTTCTGTGCTCCCTTCTTGATTTAAATGTTCATTTCGGTCAAAAGCGACTCACAAATGATAAACATACTAGATATCATTAAATTTAAAAACATAGGTGAATCTCTGTAAAAAAAAGGAACAATATACATGTTTTTAGTTTTCTATTACTAAAACTTCCACAAGAAAAAATAGTGATGTACCTACCACTGTTTTAACTCTCAGTGGTAAGATCAAAAGATCAACCATACGAAAAATGCGCCTTCTATCTACATTTTCTTACACTAATCAAGTTTACAAAATACTTTAGGGAATGAAAAAAACTTTAAAGTTGGTAAACATTAAGAGCTAGGATTATTATTGAGATATTTGGAAAATCCTATAATGCTGCAGTGAGCAGCAAAGATCAATTTGTTCTTACCAAATGTCTGAGTTGGGTTAGGTGGCTCAAATGATTGACAGCGAATATGTTCTGTGCTCCCTTCTTGATTTCGTAGCCGTGATTGACAGCGAATATGTTCTGTGCTCCCTTCTTGATTTCGTAGCCTTTTAGTTTCAGCTTGACCAAGTTTTTCATCGCACTGAAGTGAGACAGAACTACTGGCTGACCTCTGAAAAAAAAGAGGGTTAATTTTAAAACTTTTGGTCTACATTCTTCAGAAATACAGGTAAACATGGGGAGCTAGGATTATCACTGAGATATTTGGAAAATCCTATAATGCTGCAGTGAGCAGCAAAGTTCAATTGTTCTTACCAAATGTCTGAGTTGGGTTAGGTGGCTCAAATGATTGACAGCGAATATGTTCTGTGCTCCCTTCTTGATTTCGTAGCCTTTTAGTTTCAGCTTGACCAAGTTTTTCATGGCACTGAAGTGAGACAGAACTACTGGCTGACCTCTGAAAAAAAAAGAGGGTTAATTTTAAAACTTTTGGTCTACATTCTTCAGAAATACAGTACAATAGTTCAGCTTTGCACGGGATTTTTTTTTTTTTTTAAATGATCTTGAAGATTGTTATGATTCTGTGATTGGTCAGATTTTTTCTTCACATTCACACATCTTCTCCCCATTGAAGGTTAACATGAAAAGGGGCGAAATGAGGAACAGCGCCGCAGGCGAAATTTCGTGAGCTACATTTTCTTTATCGTTAGTTATTTCTTTTAAATTTAAATAATATGTTAAGTAAGATTCACCACACAACTCACCTATGCAAAGTGGCACTCAGGGACAACAGTTGACTCAGGTGGTCTTTCAAATTCTCAAACACATGTGACGAACACTTGCCCAGGTCTACATGTTTGAGCGTTCCAATTTGCCCCAGATGAGAGGGTAACTTGGACCACATGGAAATTTGGTCGTCAGGGCCGGATGGTGTGATCATCTTCTTCATGTCGAGCACCTCGGTGTTGTGGCGGCAAAAACTGGCAGCGCAGCCCGACCAGTCCTGAACGCGGGAGTTTTTCATACGGACATGCGTCCACTGAAAGAAAAATATTGTTGGTTTTTAGCCTCTTGGAAATTTTGCTGACTCCTGCGACACCCACCTCTGTGTCTGTGTCAGGCAGAGTAGTTTTATATGTCAATATTCTCAACGAGATATTGATGACAATTAAAGGAGGGAGGGAGGGAGGGAGAGAGAGAGAGGGAGAGAGAGAGAGAGAGAGGGAGGGAGAGAGAGAGAGAGTTTGAAGTCAGTGCCCAAGAGAGCTACCCGGCGACACCCACCTCTGTGTCTGTGTCAGGCAGAGTAGTTTTATATGTCAATATTCTCAACGAGATTTCAATGACAATTAAAGGAGAGAGAGAGAGAAAGAGAGAGAGAGAGAGAAAGAGAGAAGAGAGAGAGAAAGAGAGAAGAGAGAGATAAAGAGAGAAGAGAGAGAGAAAGAGAAGAGAGAGAGAAAGAGAAGAGAGAGAGAAGAGAGAGAGAGAGAGAGAGAGAGAGAGAGAGAGAGAGAGAGAGAGAGAGAGAAAAACTTGAAGTCCATGGACAGCTTGAGTAGAATCACCAACCTCTTCAATCACAAGATCTGAAAGCCTCTTCAGTCCCGTCTTCACAGTCGATCCATCATGGTATGCCGCAGTGTATTCGAGTAGCTCACAGTGAATATCGACACTCCGTTGGTTTTCATATAGCCGGTGAGCAGTTTCCGTAGTTTGCTGATGGGGAATAGATCGACTTCTTTCTTAACTTCCGCGGGATTGGCAGGCAACTCGTGATCGGCCAGGTAGCAGACGGGAATTGGCGACATGACGGGAACACAGGTGCCTGAAGGAACAACAGTTAATATAGATCGGAAGATATAAAATAGAGTTAAAAAAAAAAGAGGTTTGACAGAGGGAACTGTAACTGCTAAGGTCTTATCGCCCCGAAAGCGAAGAGAGAAGAAAGACAGCCGTTCCGAGAAGGAACCTTATCTGTTTAGGATAAAATACGCCCCGGACGGGAATCGAACCCGCGGCCTAGCGCTTACAAGGCAGACGCGCTACCAACCAAGCTAACTAGGCTGGCTAAAAGGAGGTTTGATAGATGGAATTGTAACAACAGAGCAGTCCCGTATCCAGGATTTCAGAGGGTGTCCCATGTAGTTGTGACTTGTTTTATCTAGCACATTCTTTTACATATTCATTGTAAACAAATCAAATTTAGTCATCATGGAGCGCTAAACTGTTCAACGACGCATTAGCATAATAAAATCAACACTATGTAATTTCCCGTTTGGGTGACGAGAACTAGCCCCAGACCATGTGATTTCGTCCTTCCGAGATCGAAAATACATCCCGGGATTGGATTCTCTAGGTATATTCTATTCTATAAAAAGGGAACCTTGTAACTTACCATCGGATTTGAACTGATTCGGGCCCTTCCACTTGGCGGCAAACATATCTGTGACTTTGAGTAGTTCCATGGTTAAACCCCAGGATACCAAACGAAGCGTGGTCTGCAGTTTGGCAATGCCCGACAGGAGGAGGTAGTTGGTAACAGCCGACTGCGGGAGAACACAAAGGGAGAAAAATTAAATTTGATAGTTAGAGAGGAAACTTAGGTCTTATCGTATCAAACGCGAATAGAATAGAAAGACAGGATAGGAGAAAGCCAGCAGTTTCGAGAACGAACCATATATGTTTGGGATAAGGTCGCCCCAAGCCAGCCTAGTTAGCTTAGTTGGTAGTGCGTCTGCCTTGTAAGCGCTAGGACGCGGGTTCGATTCCCGCCCGGGGCGGATTTTATCGTTACATCCACATTGATCAGTTCCAAATGACTTAGATGTTCAAGGCGCGATGCAGCCTCCACAAACGCGCTAGATGCCTCCGAAACCACTATTTCCAGACGAAGTTTCTGTAGAACAAAGGAAAATAATTATTTTTGCATGCTACCTAACAAAACAGATGACTTCCGTAACATCCACATTGATCAGTTCCAAATGACTTAGATGTTCAAGGCGCGATGCAGCCTCCACAAACGCGCTAGATGCCTCCGAAACCACTATTTCCAGACGAAGTTTCTGTAGAAGAAAGGAAATTAATTATTTTTGCATGCTACCTAAGTTTTTTGCATGTTACCTAACCCTATACAGTATATTTAAGATGTTCCAGTCGCGATGCAGACTCCACAAACGCGCTGGATGCCTCCGAAACCACTATTTCCAGACGAAGTTTCTGTAGAAGAAAGGAAATTAATTATTTTTGCATGCTACCTAAGTTTTTTGCATGTTACCTAACCCTATACAGTATATTTAAGATGTTCCAGTCGCGATGCAGACTCCACAAACGCGCTGGATGCCTCCGAAACCACTATTTCCAGACGAAGTTTCTGTAGAAGAAAGGAAATTAATTATTTTTGCATGCTACCTAAGTTTTTTGCATGTTACCTAACCCTATCATTAATTTACACTGGTAATGCCGCCACTGGTCGATACTCAATTGAAGTAGCTTCCCACGTGTCTTCACTATGCTGAGTAATTGACTATACCCCGAACTCCAGGCACAGAGCCGAAAAAACTTCGACCCCGCCGGGAATCGAACCCGGCTATCCTGTCTTCCTTCTCTCTTCGATTTCGGGACGATAAGACTAGAGTAGTTACAGTTCCCTCTGTCAAACCTTTTTAAAAAAATACTATTAATTTTTATCTACTTGTATCATTAATTTACACTGATATGCCGCCACTGGTCGATACTCAATTGAAGTAGCTTCCCACTTGTCTTCACTATGCTGAGTAATTGACTATACCCCGAACTCCAGGCACAGAGCCGAAAAAACTTCGACCCCGCCGGGAATCGAACCCGGGACCTCCGGGGAGTGCTACTTCCTATAATTATAAATAATAATAATAACTTACATATTCGGGCAATCTCGTTCCTAGACCGGTACTTCTTTCGTTCCGGTTCGGGGGAGAAGTAATAGATATCGCTCAGTTTCTAGTGCTACTTCCTAAAATTATAAATAATAATAAAAACTTACATATTCGGGCAATCTCGTTCCTAGACCGGTACTTCTTTCGTTCCGGTTCGGGGGAGAAGTAATAGATATCGCTCAGTTTCTTGGCCGGGGTTGTGGCCTTCCTATTCACCAGTTCTCGGAACCAGCCATGTTCTAGAAGGGGAATCTTGTACGTCTCGTCACTCGAGATGGAGTCCAGGTTTATCTTGGGCTTGCGGACCCCGCGGGCGGGACTTTTTGCTGACAAGTCTGTGAGGGAAAAAGCACGAAAAAGTAGGTAAGTAAATGGCATTTAAAAATTAAAATGGAAAATAACATAAATATCAATAGAAAGCCTGGCCGCCAACCTAGTTAGCTTGAAGGGTAGCGCGTCTACCTTGTAAGCGCCAAGTCGCTGGTAAGATTCGCGCTCGGGGCGGATTTTATCCCAAACAGATAAGGTTCGTTCTGGGAACGGCTCTTTCTTCTCTCTTCGCTTTCGGGACGATAAGACCTTGGCAGTTACAGTTAACCCATCAAACCTCTACAAAAAAAAGAGAGGAGAGAGAGGAGAGAGAGGGGAGAGAGAGAGTGTTACCTAATCCTATACAGTATATTTAAGATGTTCCAGTCGCGATGCACGGATGCAGACTCCACAAACGTGCTGGATGCCTCAGACACGACTATTTCCAGACGAAGTTTCTGTAGGACAAACGGAAAAAAAAAATATTTTTGCATGCTACCTAACGAAACAGATGATGACTTCCGTAACATCCACATTGATGAGTTCCAAATGACTTAGATGTTCCAGTCGGGATGCAGCCTCCACAAACGCGCTGGATGCCTGCGAAACTACTATTTCCAGACGAAGTTTCTGTAGGACAAACGGAAAAAAAAAATATTTTTGCATGCTACCTAACGAAACAGATGATGACTTCCGTATGAGTCACGTTTTGTCGCATTACCAACTTTGGAGTCACTCTTGGTCGCGTTAACTTTTGAATCACCCTTCGTCGCACCAACTTTCAAGTCACCCTTCGTCGCGTTAACTTTTGAGTCACCCTTGGTCGAGCTACCAACCGCTGCCTTTTTCGGGTCTACTTTTTCGCCGCCCTTCGGCGTCTCTGGCGCTTTATCGCTGCGTTTTCGCTTATTGGCGGGCGGGGCGGTCAACAACTCCTTGTCAATTTTATCAAACTCCGCCTCAAGGGTCTTGACGATTTTCCGTTTCTTCGTCAGGGGCGGTTCGGCGGGCGCCGGGCTCTCTTTCCCGGTCGACCGTCGGCGGCACGGACTCAGCATAACTTTGACGGAAGAGAGACGCTCGTGCTCCTCACGGGAAATGTCGGGTGAGGTTAGAGTTTTGCCCGAGGGAGAGGTTTTGGCCCGCTTGGCTCCGCTGATTATATCACACTCTTCCTGGGAAAGTGTGAACCCGCTTCGCTTACGCGTTTTGATGGTGTCAAAGAAGGATTTGGATTTTTTCGCCTCCCCACTTTGGTTTTTCGCGTCTTGATTTTCATCGGAAGACCCACTGTCTCTTTCCTTCTTTTCGCCAAGTTTTTCAGATTTTTTCTCACTCGCTGATTTTGATTCTTCCTTTTTGACGTCCGCGCCACTGCCAGCGGACGGTTTGCGGATTTCGACTTTGATCTCCGGTTTTTTCCCGTCCGTGGATTTCTTGATAGACACGATGGTTTTTTGCGGAGACTTCGTTATGGTTAGCGCAAGAGGGGCGACTTTCTGGTCTTCGCTCGGGGTTTTGTCCCGGGCTGACGAGGAGCGTTCTAAACTTTTCCGACCTTTGTCTGACGGCGCTGTGGAGGGTTTGCTGGATTTAGGGCCCATTTTCGGCGTGACTCCCTTCTGCTTAGGGGACGAGGGAGTTTTCACTTCTTTCTCCTTTTTACTTTCCTTATTCATCACAGGAGTCTCTTTGGATTCCTTCTTCAAAGGCACTTTCCCTACACTCTTCTTAGCTACCTCAGACAGAGGTGTTTTCTTTACTCTCCCCTCCGTCCCACTGGTCACGGGAGTACTATTCTTCTCCTTCAGCACAACGCTCGACTTAACTCCCTTTTCCTGCTTCTCTTTCGGTTTCTCAATCAGACCGCCGGAGATTTTCAGCTTGATTCGCGGATACTTGTCTTTCTTCTCCTCCTTTTCAAAGGAGTCATCGAAAATGCTCTCCCCCTTCGGCTCTTCGGCCGAGTCGTCCAGAGGGGCGGCCTTCACGGATTTCCTCCGCTTTGCTCCTCCTTCTCAAAGGAGTCATCGAAAATGCTCTCCCCCTTCGGCTCTTCGGCCGAGTCGTCCAGAGGGGCGGCCTTCACGGATTTCCTCCGCTTTGGAGTCTCCTTCTCGGCCTTTTTCCCTTTCACGGGAGCCTGATCTTCGTTAGTTTCGGCCGGTAAAGACTTCTTCTTCGCGCTGGTCGAGTCTTTCTTCGCTATTCGAGCGCTAAGAGGGGTATCACTCGCTACCGATTCGTTTTCCTTGTCGGTTTCTTCTTGGGTGATCAGTTTGGCGGATTTTCGTGGCACTCGTTTGGTTTCGGGAGGGGCGGGGGAAGGGGTTGGTTTTTTGGGCGATGACCTGGCTTTGGCTTTCGGCGTGGATTTGATCTTGCCCGGCGCAACTGTTTGGGGACTCTGAAGAGGAAGATAATGTGTTGAAAATTGAGATTCCTCTTCGAAGGAGTCATCGAAAATGCTCTCTCCCTTCGGATCTTCGGTGGAATTGTCCAGAGGGGCGGCCTTCACGGATTTCCTCCGCTTTGGAGTCTCCTTCTCGGCCTTTTTTCCTTTCACGGGAGCCTGATCTTCGTTAGTTTCGGCCGCTGAAGACTTTTTCTTCGCGCTGGTCGAGTCTTTCTTCGCTATTCGAGTGCTAAGAGGAGTATCGCTCGCTACCGATTCGTTTTCCTTGTCGGTTTCTTCTTGGGTGATCAGTTTGGCGGATCTTCGTGGCACTCGTTTGGTTTCGGGAGGGGCGGAGGAAGGGGTTGGTTTTTTGGGCGAAGACTTGGCTTTGGCTTTCGGCGTGGATTTGATCTTGCCCGGCGCAACTGTTTGGGGACTCTGAAGAGGAAGATAATGTGTTGAAAATTGAGATTAAATCAAGTACATATTAAATTACACTTGTCGTAAAGTTATGTATGTTTCTTTTTGAACGAACAAAAGTGAGGTCTATGTTTTAACTCGACAGTTTGGTTTGGATGTTTGTATGTTCGTTTGTTCCGCTACAGCTCGGGACTGCCTATTCCGATTTTGATGAAATTTGGTACCCGAGTTTAAAACATCAAGGCACGTCTAACCTTGGGGTCCCAAAACTGAACGGGGCCCATTTTTGGTCCACCCAAAGAGTCTAAGTAAGGTCTACAGTTTACAGAACTACAAGCTACGTGAGAGGCAGATCTTTAACAGCCAAGACCAGAGCAACCAACCTCAGTAGTGTTTAACGTGGTGGACCTGGAACCAGTTCCATTTTTTTTTTTTTTTTTTTTTTTAACAAGATCCAAGCCCAAGTCTAGCTGAATGAGATAATAAAAATATGTGTCTAGTTACACCACACCGCTCCACCAGGTAGCACTGCATCTCCGTTCTCGTTCATACTCAGGACCCAAACCTAAGCAATACCTTGGAGAATGTGAAATGTTCCACCGTGAGGCCCGAATTTTTCCGTACTGAGGATAACTGAGAGGAAAAGAAGAGGAAAAAAATATGAAAAATAAGGAGAAGAAATATTTTGGCAGGTCAATCGCTACGTACCTATACTTTGAGAAATATGAATAATTAGTAAGCCAAAATAATAAACTGAGCGATGGAGTGGTAGCCCCTTTGCGCTCATGCAATCTTGTGGTAAAGCAAAGGCCTATTTTCAAATATTTTTTTTTGCCAGCCTAGTTATGCTAGTTGGTACCTGCGGCTGCCCTGTAAGATGCTATGCGCGGGTTACGATTCCCGCCCGGCGGATTTTATCCCTGATGTATAATATTCGTTCTGGAATGCAGGCTCCTTTCATCCTTACCTGATTCTAACTTTCTCTCCTCCGATTTCCGGGATCGTAACTAGAGTGATAGTTACAGTTCCCGCGTCAAACCTTTTAAGAGAACTACTACTGAATGTATCTACTTGTATCATTAATTTACACTGATAATGCCGCCACTGGTCGATACTCAATTGAAGTAGCTTCCCACTTGTCTTCACTATGCTGAGTAATTGACTATACCCCCGAACTCCAGGCAACAGAGCCGAAAAAAACTTCGACCCCCGCCGGGAATCGAAACCCGGGACCGCTCCGGAGTGCTACTTCCTATAATTATAAATAATAAATAATAACTTACATATTCGGCGGGCCAACTCGTTCCTAGACCCGGTACTTCGTTCGTTCCGGTTCGGGGGAGAAGTAATAGATATCGCTCACGGTTTCTTGGGCCGGGGTTGTGGCCTCCTATTCACAGTTCTCGGAACCAAGCCATGTTCTAGAAGGGAATCTTGTAACGTCTCGTCAACCTCGGAGATGGAGTCCAGGTTTATCTGGGGCTTGCGGACCCCGCGGGCGGGACTTTTCGCTGACAAGTCTGTGAGGGAGAAAAAGCACGAAAAGCATAGGTAAGTAAATGGCATTTAAATTAAACATGAATAACAAATATAATCAATAGAAAGCCGCGCCGCCAGCCTAGTTAGCTTAGAAAGGTAACGCGCCTGCCTTGCAATCGCTAGGTCGCTAGTAAGATTCCGCTCGGGGCGGATTTTATCCCAAACAGATAAGGTTCGTTCTGGGAACGGCTCTTTCTTCTCCTTCGCTTTCGGGACGATAAGACCCTTGGCAGTTACAGTTAACCCCATCAAACCTCTACAAAAAAAAGAGAGGAGAGGGGAGAGAGAGAGAGAGGAGAGAGAAGAGGAGAGAAGAGAGGAAGAGAGAGAGGAGAGAGAGAAGAGGAGAGAGAGAGAGAAGAGAGAGAGAGAGGAGAGAGAGAGAGAGAGGAGAGAGGAGAGAGAGGAGAGGGGAGAGAAGAGTGCAGAGAGAGAGGGGAGAGAGAGAGGAGAGAGAGAGGAAGAGGAGAGAGAGAGGAGAAGAGAGAAGAGAGAGAGAGAGGAAGAGAGAGAGGAGAGAGAGAGGAGAGAGGAGAGAGAGAGAAAGAGAGGGAGAGGAGAGGGAGAGAGAGAGGGAGAGGAGAGAGAAGAGAGAGAGAGAGAGAGAGAAGAGAAGAAAGAGAGAAAGAGAGAGAGGGTCACCTTAAGAGTATAGGATTTTCTCCCATGATATATTTTTTTTTTACTATAGAAGTTTTCTTTTGCAAAGCTATAAGTACCTACCATCTGGAAAATAATGCCAAAACAGACTTACTGCCCAGGGATTTTGCCCGCTTCCCTCCGACCACTTTTGTCTTCACTCCACCCACTTTCCCCAGCACCACCGTCTTCTTCGGAGTTCCACTGCCTTTCACCTTCTTCCCCACTGCTCCAGATTCCGCAGCTCCACTCAAATTGGGCAGACTCAGTCTGGACTTTCCTTTCTTCTTGCCCACGTCAGGAGTGTCTTTGGAGGGAGAGGTCATCTTGAGTGATTTCCTAGGCCTGTAGCCACCTCGTTTCTTTGGGGTTGCCTCGGGTTGACTGTCTCCAGGAGGTGCAGGATCACCTGGAAAACGACATGGACAAACCACACTAGGCTCGTGTCTTACCAGGCACAATGCACTATTGAAGTTCATGAAGAAGGCTAGGGGACATTAAACAGAGAGCAGACTAGCGTCTGGCTGTGGGACTATAAACAGGGAGAACAGCTAACCCTAACCAGCCTAGCTAGCTGGCAGCTCTTCAAAGGGTTCTTTTAAAGAATAAGCACAAGTCCTCACGATGGTTGACTGCGGTTCAGGACGAGCCTATTAAACATGGCTAGAGACCATCACCCCGGTGTATGGCAGATACAAAAAGATATCTTCTCTTTAATCTGCCATCAACATTCAGAGAAAGCTAAAGCTGCTACAACAACAACTTACCAGGGGCGGAGATGGCATCTGGTTTGGGCAATACAACATTGCCTGGTGCCAGAGCATTGGGTCGGGGCTGATTGTCCTCCTGTTGAGCCTGGCCTGCATCAATTACCAGGGGTGGAGATAGCATCTGGTTTGGGCAATACAACATTGCCTGGTGCCAGAGCATTGGGTCGGGGCTGATTGTCCTCCTGTTGAGCCTGGCCTGCATCAAGACTGGCTAGTTGGGTCTCATCCATCTCTACCATAAACTCGGTACCACATAGCATGTCTTTTGATAGACCCTCGATTTCAAGCACATTCAGATTATCTGAAGAAGAAATATAAAAATAATTAATTTAGTGGTTTTTTTGTCCTCTTTTTCTTCTTCTAGTTTGTATACAAAATGACCATTAGGTTAAGCCGACTCAGGCTTAACCTAATGGAGGAAGAGAACCTGACCCTAAAAACCTACTTTGTTTACATATGTACCTATACCTACAAACCTACAACATGTCCTTTGATAGACCCTCAATTTCAAGCACATTCAGATTATCTGAAGAAGAAATATAAAAATAATTAATTAGAACAAATAAAAGAAGCTTTAGTGGTTTTTTTATCCTCTTTGTCTTCTTCTAGTTTGTATACAAAATGACTTGAATAATAAAATCAATTAAATTAAAAGGTAAAAAAAACATTTGGTTTTGCAAAAAAAAAAAAAAAAAAAAAAAAAAAAAAAAAACATTGGAGTATCATTATGAAGACCAATAATTGTAATTTTGTACTTATTATATTATGTACCTACTTATATTGTATTGTAAACAAAAATTATAAACAATAAAATTAAAGGTTTATCAAAAATTGAAATTGAAATTGAATTAAATTAAAAGGTAAAAAAAACCATTTGGTTTTGCAAAAAAAAAAAAAAAAAAAAAAAAAGTGACTCCAATGTTAAGAAGGCTCAAATGGTTAGCGCAAGAGGGGCGACTTTCTGGTCTTCGCTCGGGGTTTTGTCCCGGGCTGACGAGGAGCGGTCTAAACTTTTCCGACCTTTGTCTGACGGCGCTGTGGAGGGTTTACTGGATTTAGGGCCTATTTTCGGCGTGACTCCCTTCTGCTTAGGGGAAGAGGGAGTTTTCACTTCTTTCTCCTTTTTACTTTCCTTATTCATCACAGGAGTCTCTTTGGATTCCTTCTTCAAAGGCACTTTCCCTATCAATAGAAGCATTAAAAAGTGAACTTGAAAGAAGGGATAATGTTTGTTCTTGTAACGGCTGGTTTTCTCCTATCCTGTCTTCCTCCTCTCTTTGATTTTGGGATGATAAGACCTTAGCAGCTACAGTTCCCTCTGTCAATCCTTTTTTTTTATCTCAAAAAAAAAACTCACCTGTTTTAATTTCACAAGTCATAGCCAGCTTCTCATCGTACAAATGTAAAATCATAGGTGCCGATACCTTGGCTGTTCCATTAGCTGGTTCTATCGACTCGGATGCTGTTTCTACAACACCCTCGGACATCTCTTTAGGTGCCTCTGATGAAGCTTTTTTTGAAATTTCAGCTGTGTTGTCAGAAGTTTGATTTGATTCCACTGACATTTCATTTGAAACATCAGGTTTCTTATTTGATTCCAGTGTTTTTTCTAAAATCTCAGAATTTTTAACCTCAGAAGTTTCACTTGAAACCTTGGCTGTTTCTTTTGAAACATCTGAGGAGTCTTTAGAAATGTCAGTTTGGATTGAAGGTGTATTATTAGACACCTCTTCATTTGAGGTCCCAAGTGTTTCTTTTGTCTCAGGCTGTTTTTCTATTGAATCTGTTGTTACTACTGAAACCTCAGGTATGTCATTTTGTGCTTCTTTTGAAACATCAGCTGAGTCAAGAGCTATTTCTTGTGATTCTGTGGAAATTGATTCTTTTATATCTACAGGAATTTGCTCTTTAGAAGTAACATCAGCATCACTTGATTTTGTTGGACTTGCTGCTCTTTTCAAATCTGTCATAGGTGCTTGGTTGGATGTCTCAGTTGTTCTGTTAGAATCTGTGTCCACAACTTCACTTGAATCTACTACAGGCAGTTCATTTGAAGTTGAGACATCAGCTTCATCTGAACAAACCTGAGGTGCTTCATTGGATGTGATCTTGTCTACTTCATTTGATGTTGAATCAGGAGTCTGGTCTGAATTGATTTCTCCCATGTCATTTGACACATTAGATTTAGTTGTTTGTCTGGCACTTTCATCAGTAATATTTGTGTCAAGGTTGGAAATGTTAGAAGACAGCTTATCTTGGGTTATCACATCTGAGGTTTTATCTGATGTTATGTTTTCAATGCTTAGCTTATTGCTGTCGGAAATATTTGTCTCATAGGAATCAACATTTGGTACAGGAGGTAATGAACTTGTGTCAATGTCTGAATTGTCTACATTACTTTCTGGCCCTTTTCAATGCTTAGCTTATTGCTGTTGGAAATATTTGTCTCATAGGAATCAACATTTGGTACAGGAGGTAATGAACTTGTGTCAATGTCTGAATTGTCTACATTACTTTCTGGCATTCTGTTTTCTTCAACTACAGGTGCTTCTGATTCTTTCAGCATCTTGTTATTACATTCAGTGTCCTCATTGGAGTTAACTGTGTTTTCAATGATATCATCAGATAATTTATCAACCATTTGAGTTTCAGACACAAGGACTTTTTTTGCTGTGTCTTTGTCGGTCAATGTTGCATCATTTTCTGTCTCGTGATTCTGTTTAGTTGTAGAGTCTGCCTCTTCATTTTGGGACAGCATTTTTCCTCTTGGGGTTTTTACTGTGATTTTTTCATCACCTGTCGGGGAAATGAGACAAAAATAGGACCATGTTACAAGTGAGTTAAACATGAACCATACAGAGAAAACCAAGTTTTTTTCTAAACACAAATAAATTACTAAATAATTTTTTCATCACCTGTCAGGGAAATGAGACAGAAATAGGATTATGTTATGGGAAATGAGACAAAAATAGGACCATGTTACAAGTGAGTTAAACATAAACCATACAGAGAAAACCAAGTTTTTTTCTAAACACAAATAAATTACTAAATAAAAATCAACTGTTAATTTTACCGTAGATTTACCTCGTAGTATAAGGTGCAAGTACCCAAGTTGCAATATCAGATTTTATTCTCATAATATTTATTTTCAGGTTGAACAAACATTACATTCTCTTCCTACAAGCTGGGAACCATTGTTACAAAGCACCATCACATTCCAGTAGGTACATGCAATCACCATTTTCTCTTTCAAAACTTCTTCACCTCTCACATTAAAAATTCTCGAAAACAATGTCACAATTATGCATAACTTCCCAGAAATCTGTCTAGCATGTACTAGCATATTTTGAGAAAGCTAAAGAAAAGAGGTTGGTCCTTATTGATGAAAGTGATCTCTAGGGTAAATTTCTTCAAGACAAACGTTGCACTTCGAAAGATCGTGAAAGCTTACCGTTTTAGTGAAAACACGAACTTAGAATCCCAATCTTTTAATAGGTCTTCTTCTACTGCTAAATGGAATAATCAAATATTTTAAATTTGATAGAACACTTCAAAGTAACACATCAAAAGACAAGAAAACTATTTTAATTTTTGGACAACTCCGAAACTCCGAACTCCGGATAGAAGAGGGAAAAATGAAATGTTTTGCTGACTCTGCTGACTTTTGTGACCTCGTGCTGCACACCCTGAAAAAGCCTTGGAATGTGTAAACGCAGGTGTGCTTGTGCTCTAGCTTCAATCTTTTAATAGGTCTTCTTCTACTGCTAAATGCTAAATGGAATAATCAAATATTTTATATTTGATAGAACACTTCAAAGTAACACATCAAAAGACAAGAAAACTATTTTATTTTTTGGACAACTCCGAACTACAACTCCGGATAGAAGATAGAAGAGGGAAAATAAAATGAAATGTTTAGCTGACTCTGCTGACTTTTGTGACCTCGTGCTGCACACCCTGAAAAAGCCTTGGAATGTGTAAACGCAGGTGTGCTTGTGCTCTAGCTAAAAGAAGAAAGTTGGAAAAATTAATGGACTTTTCTAGCTTTTCCATTTTTCCTCTTTCTGATTTCTGAGATTGCAAACGTTCTATTGTTTAATTCCTGAATGAAGATCAAGCTATGAAGAAACCCAGATCATCAGTTTTGAAAAAGGATTTCAATGGACTTTTCTAGCTTTTTCATTTTTCCTCTTTCTGATTTCTGAGACTGAGATTGCAAACGTTCTATTGTTTAATTCCTGAATGAAGATCAAGCTATGAAGAAACCCAGATCATCAGTTTTGAAAAAGGATTTCCATCAGTACCCGAAAGTTGGACAAAGAAATCAATAAAATTAATCAAGTCATGGTGATTCGGAGGACAAGCAGAGAGCTATAGTTTCATCAGCCTTCTGATCATTTATTGGTCAAATTTGATCAAAATGTAAGTAAATACAAATGAAATGATCATAATGTCTTTATAAAGGTATGTCCACACATAGTCAACAAGCCATTGACTGACATTGATCAGTGTAGACGGAACCGTCTGCACTGCCTCGGCAACATAGTTTTATCTTGTTGATTGCTGAATGGCCAACTATGTTTGGACCCATTGCAAGTACACTTAGGTATGTCCACACATAGTCAACAAGCCATTGACTGACATTGATCAGTGTAGACAGAACCGTCTGCACTGCCTCGGCAACATAGTTTTATCTTGTTGATTGCTGAATGGCCAACTATGTTTGGACCCATTGCAAGTACACTTATAGGTAATTAGCAGCCATAAGATAGAAGATAAGTGGCCTGTAAGCCACTTCCATGATGATGATTTTGAGTACCTACTTAATCAGAAGTCACATCAATAGAAAATTGCTACAAAAAAGAGCTGTCCCAAATGAGCTGTGGCTTCTGAATAATTACCTGATTCTGTAACTCCCAGTTTTCACTCCACACATGGAAAAAATGTACCATACTTTTTTTGTGGTAGAAAAGTGGAGAGTGCAGAGTTGTTTGTGAAACAAAGCCAAGGTCATAATGTGCAATATCATTAATTAATAATGGGCTTGGTACCTCATAAGATAGAAGATAAGTGGCCTGTAAGCCACTTCCATGATGATGATTTTGAGTACTTAATCAGAAGTCACATCAATAGAAAATTGCTACAAAAAAGAGCTGTCCCAAATGAGCTGTGGCTTCTGAATAATTACCTGATTCTGTAATTCCCAGTTTTCACTCCACACATGGAAAAAATGTACCATATTTTTTTTGTGCTAGAAAAGTGGAGAGTGCAGAGTTGTTTGTGAAACAAAGCCAAGGTCATAATGTGCAATATCATTAATTAATAATGGGCTTGGTACCTATGCTATCAATTTATTGATTCACACACTGCCAGCCTACTTGGCTTGGAGGGTTGTGTGTCTGCCCCATAAGTGCTAGGTTGTGGGTTCAATTCCCACCTGGGGCATATTTTATCCCAAACAGATAAGGTTTGTTCTTGGAATGGCTGGCTTTCTCCTATCATGTCTTTCTTCTCCCTTTGATTTAGGGCCGGTTTCTAACATCCTCGGTTGACTCGCGAGTTTGAAAACCAATGGTTCACCCAAACTCCGGAGTTGACCGAGTGTTTTGTTGACCAAGTGTTTCTGACACATTTTAAACCGCGCAGTTTTAAAACCCAAGAGTTTCGAGATTTTCGTTTTGGTCTATACTAGAGGTCTACAATCTCAAATCAAAGAGTTTGGAGCCAACCTATTTAGCTTGGAGGGTAGCAAGTCTGCCTTGTAAGTGCTAGGTTGCAGATTTGATTCCCATCATTAAGCATAAAAAAAAACTTCAACACTGCTAAAGACCTCTGGAAATCAGGCTTTATCTGATCCCACTCAGTAAAAGTTTGGTAATTTTCTGTGTTAGAACAATACCTAATTGGAATAATAAATGTTTGAGAACAAACTGAGTCATGTTGTACCCACTTATAGTGCTTTTGACCAAAAATATGTTTATATATGTGTAGACACCTATTAATGTTGACAGCTAAGTGATTGGTTGAATGGTCCTTGATGTGTGTCTAATTGTTTATGACACTTCCATATCAGCTGTTTATAAGCATAAACCTACTTGTAGATTTTAGAAAACAAATTTCAATTATTTCCATATAAGCACCACTAAGTAAATTGCCTGCTTGCATTTACCTCAGTGGTGCTCACTGTAGATTACATTCTTATTCACTATGGTGATAGCAAGTAAAAATGAACATTCTTCTTTTTGAGAACAAACTGAGTCATGTTGTACCCACTTATAGTGCTTTTGATGACTAAAAATATGTTTATATGTGTAGGCACCTATTAATGTTGACAGCTAAGTGATTGGTTGAATGGTCCTTGATGTGTGTCTAATTATTTATGACACTTCCATCTCAGCTGTTTATAAGCATAAACCTACTTGTAGATTTTAGAAAACAAATTTCAATTATTTCTATATAAGCACCACTAAATTGCCTGCTTGCATTTACCTCAGTGCTGCTCACTGTAGATTACATTCTTATTCACTATGGTGATAGCAAGTAAAAATGAACATTCTTCTTTTTTTCTCTGTCTTGTTATAGATAGACTCGTTGACTCACTCACCCACCCGGGGGCAGTTAGGGCAATGTCGGGTCCAGGACCTTCAGCCAATGACCGAGCTGTCAACAAGGTGGCCCTCTGTTCGGCCATGTTTGCCGGGTTCGCCTACGTCGGCTACTCTGTCATTCGGACGGCGTTCAACCGTCGCATCGGCCAAGAGAAAGAGGAATACCCCGAGCATAGACTTTACTTCCGGCGTCTCTCACAGACAACACAGACGGATGTACTACTCGGGAACTTGGACTTGTCCCAGTCTGATTCTGGGAAGATTATCCTCCGTCCGATGAGCGTACAAGAGCGGATTAAAGAGCTCAACCTCCGCGCGCGTATGTTCTCGGATACGATGATCGCTATTCAGGCGACCAGTAGCGGCTCGCCCGCCACGGGAAGATTATCCTCCGTCCGATGAGCGTACAGGAGCGGATTAAAGAGCTCAACCTCCGCGCGCGTATGTTCTCGGATACGATGATCGCTATTCAGGCGACCAGTAGCGGCTCGCCCGCCAGACATGGACCTCGCAGCCTCCAAGTATCTCCTTGGAACTCCCCGCGTATTCTAAGTCCAGTGGACGTGCGACATCTCATGTCCTCCCACTCCTCAGATAATCTCACGCTAGGCGCGTTACCAGGGAGCATTGTTGTAGCCTCTCCGTATAAGAAACGACCGGGACGGTTTCGTAAACTCCGCGATGGCAAGTCTCCTACGCGTTACTCCCAGGGGGAACTCCTGGATGAGAAGGAGAAGGAGATTCGGAGCAACGCGGAGAGCTTCTTAGAAAACCAAGAGCATATGCTGTTCGGGAAATGCCCACTCCTCGGATAATCTCACGCTAGGCGCGTTACCCGGGAGTATTGTAGTGGCCTCTCCGTATAAGAAACGACCGGGACGGTTTCGTAAACTTCGCGATGGCAAGTCTCCGACTCGCTACTCCCAGGGGGAACTCCTGGATGAGAAGGAAAAGGAGATTCGTAGCAACGCGGAGAGCTTCTTAGAAAACCAAGAGCATATGCTGTTCGGGAAAAGTTTGGATGTGAAGGAAGCGAAAATGTTAGTGTCGTTCCTAGCGACGAAAAATGAGAAACTTCTCGAACGTGTCATCACCACGATAGGAAACTCTGCCACAGTGACTGCTAACCAGGATATGTTACGCGAGTGTGGCGCCCTCTCGGCGTTATCCAAACTCATCATTCATCCGCGAGAGAGCGTGCAAGTCGCCGCCATCAAAACCCTCGGGAATCTCACTCTGAATGAGTCCAATGTGAAGGAGCTCAGGACAGCGTTACCTCTACTCCTCTCTAATGTGAACAAGGGCCGTACTAACATTCCAGAGCTTGCTTGGATGTGAAGGAAGCGAAAATGTTAGTGTCGTTCCTAGCGACGAAAAATGAGAAACTGCTCGAACGCGTCATCACCACGATAGGAAACTCTGCCACAGTGACTGCTAACCAGGATATGTTACGCGAGTGTGGCGCCCTCTCGGCGTTATCCAAACTCATCATTCACCCGCGAGAGAGCGTGCAAGTCGCCGCTATCAAAACCCTCGGGAATCTCACTCTAAATGAGTCCAATGTGAAGGAGCTCAGGACAGCGTTACCTCTACTCCTCTCTAATGTGAACAAGGGCCGTACTAACATTCCAGAGCTTGACTGAATGAGTCCAACGTGAAGGAGCTCAGGACAGCGTTACCTCTACTCCTCTCTAATGTGAACAAGGGCCGTACTAACATTCCAGAGCTTGTACTACTCACGACACTCATCTGTTTGTGTAACGTGGCCGTCCATAATGACTGGCATGAAGAGTTCTGTCCCTACCTACACTCCCTGTATGGCCATTTAGAAACAGGCTCCCCACAGTGTAAACTTCAGGTGCTGAAACTCCTAGTCAATCTGTCGTTTCCCTGTATGGCCATTTAGAAACAGGCTCCCCACAGTGTAAACTTCAGGTGCTGAAACTCCTAGTTAATCTGTCGTGCAATGAAGACATGGTGCCTAGCCTGCTCGCGGCACAAGCACCCAAGAGGTTCCTCTCATTCATAGACCCAGCGACGAACGAAGAATTACTCATCCGAGTGTTAACGCTTCTACAAAACCTCATCCGTGTGAAAATCAAACGGTGCAGCTCGCGGCACAAGCACCCAAGCGGTTCCTCTCCTTCATAGACCCAGCGACTAACGAAGAACTACTCATCCGAGTGTTAACGCTTCTACAAAACCTCATCCGTGTGAAAATCAAACGGTGCATTGACCCAGCGTTGGACCTACCGGTTGAAGATAAAGCGGCCTCTCCAGATACGATGTACGCTACAATATGGAGTGTGAACGCCAGTGGGTAGCACTGATTCTTCTGTCGAAGGTGCTGGGTTCAAATCCCGGATAGGGCGGACTTTTTTAACCCCGCAGTCTAAGAAAATGTAACAGAAAACTTATTTTAATTCCCATTCTTGACATTTTTTTTTTAGCTTAACATTTAACCTATAATAGCCAATGGTCATTCACCCGAGTTCCGAATTAGTATTGAGTTAATTTAAAGGTTTAAAAGGAATAAAATAATAAATGCTCTCAAAAGTGTTTGGCCTGTCCTCCTCTTATAGATTTCGGGACGGGAAGACCTCAGTCGTTTACAGTTCCCTCTACCAAACATTGACCACATAATCGAGCTCTAGGGTTAGGTTGTTAGGTGCTTGAGAACGCCTCCGGCGTTAACCTCGCCTAATGATTACCTTCCGCTGAAGTTATTACTGTCGAACCTGTCCAAGTGGGAATCCAAGGGACCGGCAATTTTTTCCCACTTAGACAGGTTTGACTGTTTTTTTTTTTTATATATACCCACTTGTGTGTCCCTGTAGGTCTCCTATACGGACAAAGCCCTGGAGGACATCGAGCAGGCATTCATCCCGCCCGACATCGACATGGACATGTATGACTGTGTCATCGATGACCAGGACTGGAAAGAGTTTCTCACCGAATTCACCAAACCTACCGGTTGAAGATAAAGCGGCCTCTCCAGATACGATGTACGCTACAATATGGAGTGTGAATGCCATTGAGCGGTAATCCGGACAGCCTGCGTCAAAAACCGGAAACCGAGTTCTCTGAAGATTCTAAAACTCGTGTTTCGCAACGGCCCGAAACGTTGCTCGACAAGGAATTCCCGGATGATTCTTCTGATGAAGAATATAAGCCAGATGAAGATGAGTTGAACGAGTTGGATGACACGCTCAGTAAGAGTTTGACTCAGGACGTGGACTGGGAGGAACCTGGCAAATGTACGGATGAGGTGCAGCAGTCGGACCCTGTATACATGACGAGATCTAAGGTGAGTAGCTGACAAGTGTACGGACGACGTGCAAAAGTCGGACCCGGTATACATGACGAGATCTAAGGTGAGTAGCTCACCCTTGTTGATGAGTGGGTAGCACTGATTCTTCTGTCGAAGGTGCTGGGTTCAAATCCCGGCTAGGGCGGACTTTTTTAACCCCGCAGTCTAAGAAAAGGCAACAGAAAATTTATTTTAATTCCCATTCTCGACATTTTTTTTTTTTTTTTTTTTTTTTTTTTTTTTCGTGTAGATATGGTTTAGATTTAAATTGCGAAGTGGAATAGACCACTGTGGTGTTGTATTGGACCCAAACATGTCCGGTGTGAAGGACACCAAAGTAACGCACCTAAAAACGAGAAGAAAAAAGAATGTCAATGAAATTAAATTATTTTAACTTAATGAAAAATGAAAGCCATTGGTGAATTGTAAATTAATGAATTTGCCAATCATGCAATAGTGTGCAGAGTTTTACGTTCTCAGTAGTTTACAGTTCCCTCTACCAAACATTGACCACATAATGGAGCTCTAGGGTTAGGTTGTTAGGTGCTTGAGAACGCCTCCGGCGTTAACCTCGCCTAATGATTACCTTCCGCTGAAGTTATTACTGTCGAACCTGTCTAAGTGGGAATCCAAGGGACCGGCAATTTTTTCCCACTTAGACAGGTTTGACT
Source organism: Diaphorina citri (assembly GCF_000475195.1). Lineage (NCBI taxonomy): Eukaryota > Metazoa > Arthropoda > Insecta > Hemiptera > Psyllidae > Diaphorina > Diaphorina citri. Next base: position 90,307 of record NW_007377988.1, on the reverse strand, counting down.
GTATTTTTTTTTTATACCCACTTGTGTGTCCCTGCAGGTTTCCTATACGGACAAAGCCCTGGAGGACATCGAGCAGGCGTTCATCCCGCCCGACATCGACATGGACATGTATGACTGTGTCATCGACGCTCAGAAAAAAATACCTTGGACGGAGTTGTAAACGACAATATGGAACTCTAGGCGGGCAAAAAACTGAAAGTCCTGCGCAAACTTCCAAAAGAACAAAATTGGCGCTCAATACCAAAAATATAGACGCGCAAACGTCCCCTAATGATTATCCAAATGCGCGAACTTCGAAAAAGGCAAAAATAGACGCCAAAAAGACTGATGTAGTCAATGAAAACTCCAATAAAACGGAAGAGACCATAGGATTAAGCGCGGATAAGAAATGGAGAGAGAAATCCAAGACTGTGAATGCACCGCCAAAAACTGATGTAGCCAATGAAAACTCCAAAAAAACGGAAGAAACCATAGGATTAAGCGCGGATAAGAAATGGAGAGAGAAATCCAAGACTGTGAATGCCCCGCCAAAAAATGTACCAGATGGTGCTGATTCTTGTAAAACTTCAAGAACCATCGAAGAATCAGTTTCGGTGTCTAAATCTAGTGCAGTGGTGCTGACTCTTGTAAAACTTCAAGAACCATCGAAGAATCAGTTTCGGTGTCTAAATCTAGTGCAGGACACATCCGTCAGAAATCCGATAATACGTCTAAACCAACAAAAACTGAAGAGACAGTTAGTTCGACATCTAAATCTAGTCCGGTCAGCATGCGTCAAAAATCCGATCACACGCCCAAGGCAAGAACCATCGAAGAGCCCGTTTCAGCAAGCATGCGTCAAAAATCCGATCACACGCCCAAGGCAAGAACCATGGAAGAGCCCGTTTCAGCGTCAAAATCTAATCCGGACAGCCTGCGTCAAAAACCGGAAACGGAGTTCTCTGAAGATTCAAAAACTCGTGTTTCGCAACGGCGCGAAACGTTGCTCGACAAGGAATTCCCGGATGATTCTTCTGATGAAGAATATAAGCCAGATGAAGATGAGTTGAACGAGTTGGATGACGTCAGAAAAAAATACCTTGGACGGAGTTGTAAACGACAATATGGAACTCTAGGCGGGCAAACAAATGAAAGTCCTGCACAAACTTCCAATAGAACAAAATTGGCGCTCAATACCAAAAATATAGACGCGCAAACGTCCCCTAATGATTATCCAAATGCGCGAACTTCGAAAAAGGCAATTTTGAAAAAATTCAGTACTTCAGTTGCTTGAGGTCAATATTCCAGTACTTTTCTGGACTGTACTGCACTGATAAAGCGTCAAAATTCAAAATTGGCTTTTGTCCACCATTACACAAATTTTTCTCACGTACCCCCAGGGGTACGTGTACCGTCGATTGAGAATCGCTGTGCTAGATGTTCTGTGTAGGGTACGATAAATAGAATAGATAAAGGTTTATTAGATTTTAACTATTGGTCTAGGAACGTTTTACAAGGCCAAATTGAAAGTCCTTCCAGCAATGACGTCTTACATAGGTAACTATGTAAGACGTAATTGAATCAAAATAATAATAATAATAGTGCTTATTTATACTGCTCGCATAGGACTGAAAAGTCCCTTTACTCCAGCAGTAGGCTACTAGTACTATTATTGTGGTCAAATTCTCAAATTATATTGAGTATAAAACTCCATACCTCGGCTGGGATTGAACCCACGCCCTCCTGTTTACCAGGCGAGCGCCTTGACCACTGCACCACCGAGGCAAAATACTCCGTTTCCGTTTTATAGCAATAACTTAGATAAGACCCATTCCTTGATCCCATTAAGTACAGGGTGGCGCAGAAGTAACCTGATAAAGTTTTTCTGTTATATTTTTATAATTTTTCTCATTTTTACAACTTTTATTTTATGAAATGATTCTAGAGGGTTGGGGAATTTTTTCTATACTACTGATGAAATATAAGGTTGTGAAAATGCTGTCCATATTCAATGTCGCACATTCGGGCTTTTTCGCACATTTTCGCTCAAAATGCTTGGTTCTAGGGCTTGAACTTCTCGAACGTTGTTCTTCAGCTCTTGGGGAGTCTTAGGTCTGTTGACATACACTCTTTCTTTGAGGTAAGCTCAGAAAAAAAGTCTGGGCGGACATTTCGGAAGAGTTTGCAGGCCACGGAAATTCGCTATTTCGAGAAATTATCCGATTTTCAACCATTTCTAATTGACTGTCAATTTTGAAAATGAAATATTTCGGAAGAGTTTGCAGGCCACGGAAATTCGCTCTTTCGAGAAATTATCCAATTTTCAACCATTTCTAATTGACTGTCAATTTTGAAAATAAAATTTTACGAGTTTAGTTCTTTGTAGCGTATTAAAATTTTCCACGATGAATTCCCCAAGGGTTCTTTACAATAATCTGAAGACGGAAGAAAAAAATATTAATCACAAAAAAAAGTTATTCTATTTTAACTTTATCAGGTTACTTCTGCGCCACCCTGTACATAGGTTGGTAAGTACAAGTAGGTCCGTATTCTAGGTACATAGGTATGTAGGTACCTATTCTAGGTACATAGGTACGTAGGTAACAAACCTGAGCACTTTGACCAGGCGTACGTTGATCTGTTTTCCCCCCTTGAGGGGAAAAATAAATCAAAAACAAGCAAACAAAATTTCGACTTCGATATCATAACAATAAGTAATGACGTGCCCTCTTACGCACCTAGGTGGCCAGGTATTAGATAATAGTTTTCTGTTCACCTCAGTACCCAATGAATCCAATTTATTTTTTAAATAGGTACCTACTTTTGTTTATTTAATTCATCAGATTAATTAAAAAAGGGGATTTAACGTCACTATAACGTCTCATTCTGGCAGTATGAACAGGGTCTATTTTATTCTATAAAAGTCCTAAGTGACAGGGATTAGACCTGAACAGGTACGCCTGTCAGTGTATGACAGCAATAATAACCCACAACTAATGAAGTCCACTAGTCAAAATAATATAAATAATACCAATTTAACAGCTCAAACAACTCAAAACATTGATAATAATGTCCACGGAGTACCAAAAACGGAAAATATTGAAAGTAATACCCATAGAACAGCCAAAACTTCCACAACTAATGAAGTCCATTAGTCAAAATAATATAAATAACACCAATTTAACAACTCAAACAACTCAAAACATTGATAATAATGTCCACGGAGTACCAAAAACGGAAAATATTGAAAGTAATACCCATAGAACAGCCAAAACAGGGGATTTAACGTCACTATAACGTCTCATTCTGGCAGTATAAACAGGGTCTATTTTATTCTATAAAAGTCCTAAGTGACAGGGATTAGACCTGAACAGGTACGCCTGTCAGTGTATGACAGCAATAATAAGTCTCTCAGGCGACCTGTCATGTCTACCTGATAGTGTATGGCAGCAATAATAAGTGCCTCAGGCGACCTGTCAGGTCTAATTGGACGACCTAAGGCATGGATATGCAAAAGTGAAACTTCCATTTTCATTTCCCCTGTACCCTGTAAGTTTTCCCATAGTACATAATGTACTTTAAAGTTTTGTAGGTAATCCCGGTCAGCCACACTACTATCACGTCACGTGATTTGACGTAATGGATGTGTGTTGTCTCAGGCGACCTGTCATGTCTACCTGATAGTGTATGGCAGCAATAATAAGTGTCTCAGGCGACCTGTCAGGTCTAATTGGACAACCTAAGGTCCTAAGGCATGGATATGCAAAAGTGAAACTTCCATTTTCATTTCCCCTGTACCTTTATCCTATACCTGCTATACCGACCTAATTATATCTACCCACATAATCTGAGTAGGTCTTACAAAATGGCCTTACATTACATTGTTACATAATTTTGATAACTAATCATAAAATATAAGTATAATTATATACCATTACATTTTTCTTGGGAGATAAATTTATTTAGATTGTACGGGTTTACATAATTATTACTTTGGCCTACTTAAGGTCATACGAGGCAGGCTGGGATCCAGGATTTTAGAGAGAGGACAATAATACAAACAGTGACTTACTGGCGAGGGGGGGTTTCCAAATTTGTCTACCTGATAGTGTATGGCCTCAGGCGACCTGTCAGGTGTAATTGGATGACCTAAGGCATGGATATGCAAAAGTGAAACTTCCATTTTCATTTCCCCTGTACCTTTATCCTATACCTGCTACCGACCTAATTATATCTACCCACATAATCTGAGTAGGTCTTACAAAATGGCCTTACATTACATTGTTACATAATTTTGATAACTAGGTAATCGTAAAATATAAGTATAATTATAGATATACCATTACATTTTTCTTGGGAGATAAATTTATTGAGATTGTACGGGTTTACATAATTATTACTTTGGTCTACTTAAGGTCATACGTAAAATATAAGTATAATTATATACCATTACATTTTTCTTGGGAGATAAATTTATTGAGATTGTACGGGTTTACATAATTATTACTTTGGTCTACTTAAGGTCATACCAGGCAGGCTGGTATCCAGGATTAGAGAGAGGACAATAATACAAACAGTGACTTACTGGCGAGGGGGGGTTTCCAAATTCTAGGCAGATATTTTGAGAAGGGATGAAAATTATATTGGAAAGAAACTGAGCAGAATAGAAGTGGTATACCAAAAAATACTATGTTTCCTCTTTTCCTTCGCCTTTTGTCCTGTGTTCAGACGGGGTCGGCGTTTTTCGTCAGCCCTAGGGAGATTGCTCTAAGCTGACATTTGGTTTTGGCCATAAAAAATTTACGAGTGGATGATGCCCTTCACACTCAACCTTTGCTATTTCTTTAGCAAGGGAAATCTCAGACTGGTATCCTCCCTGTTTGAAGTCCCCCAGCCACCTAGGTACCTACTATGTTTAGGGGTCCCTAAATGCCAGAGGGGGCGCCTCCTCCCCCTAAAATCGCCCCTGGTATCAGGTGTTAACATAATATTGATAACCATTTACATAATTTGTGGAAATCTAGAGAGACAAAAGTCTGAGAAGATGAAAGAAATTTTTCAACACTTGTTATTTTTACACGGAACACTTATCTTTGATAAATGATAACGCATCAGGTGATAAGTTGGGGCGGACAAAAGAGAGAATTTTAAGAAAAAAGTTCCAAGCTTCGCAACTCTCAATCCTTTTGATATAAAAAAAAGAAAGTAGAAAATAATAATAATATGATAATGTCGCCTGAACTGGGCACAGAGATTCGATAAATTATGTAGATTTAAAACTTATCTTTGATAACGCATCAGGTGATAAGTTGGGGCGGAGAAAAGAGAGAATTTTAAGAAAAAAGTTCCAAGCTTCGCAATTCCCAATCCTTTAGATATAAAAAAAAGAAAGTAGAAAATAATAATAATATGATAATGTCGCCTGAACTGGGCACAGAGATTCGATAAATTATGTAGATTTATCAAAAATATCCTTGGGCCCTGTTTCCAGAAAATATCCTTGGGCCCTGTTTCCAGAAAATATCCTTGGGCCCTGTTCGATCAACGGCGTTGCCCATGTGTGGGCATGGGCACCGATTAATAACATTTTCGGGGTCAAAGTCTCGAATAATGTTGAGGATGATTCCCGTACCTCGGCTGGGATTGAACCCACGCGCTCCTGATTACCAAGCGAGCGTCTTCGTCAGAAAAAAATACCTTGGACGGAGTTGTAAACGACAATCTGGAACTCTAGGCGGGCAAACAAATGAAAGTCCTGCGCAAACTTCCAAAAGAACAAAATTGGCGCTCAATACCAAAAATATAGACGTGCAAACGTCCGCTAATGATTATCCAAATGCGCGAACTTCGAAAAAGGCAAAAATAGACTCCAAAAAGACTGATGTAACCAATGAAAACTCCAAAAAAACGGAAGAGACCATAGAATTAAGCGCGGATAAGAAATGGAGAGAGAAATCCAAGACTGTGAATGCACCGCCAAAAAATGTACCAGATGGTGCTGATTCTTGTAAAACTTCAAGAACCATCGAAGAATCAGTTTCGGTGTCTAAATCTAGTGCAGTTAAAAATAGTGAAGAAGTATACGTTTGTCATTTCAACCTACCTAGACTGTATTATTTATTGAGGCTTGTGAGTTGAAAGACAACTTTTTTCCAAATAAAATGACACCCTATTTCGTTAATTTTTTTCAGTTCAAAAATAATACCTCCAGATTTTTTTATTTTTAATTTTATGTATTATTTTTGCAGTAGGTATAGTGGTATACGTACAGAGGTTCCTTTCTGTACTACCATTTTATCTCCGGGACAAGGAACATTCTAGCTCTTAGACCGCCTGTCAATCTTACGAAACTTATACAAATCATACATAATATGTACCTACCTACCCATTAGTTCTCTTATCTTCCGAGTCTCTTTCAATCTCTTAGATATAGAGCCGGAGCTGAGGTACATTTTTTCTACCTCATAAGGTACAAAATTTTCTTCCTATGGATCTGATGGGGGTTGGCGAGTACCATTAGTTCTCTTATCTTCCGAGTCTCTTTCAATCTCTTAGATAAGAGCTTGACGTGAGGTCCTAGAACCAAGAGAATCCAATACATGGAATTGTTTCCTTCAAAACAAAAAGATTTTCGAAACTCCCAAGTCTGTGCGTACCTACGTAAACAAAAGTTGTTTTTACCCTCATTTTGTTTACTCCTGGAGGGACTTTTTACCTAAGGTTTGTTTTTGGGGGAAATCTCTTAGATCAGCGGCTCTCAACCTTTTTTCGCCCTCGTACCCCTTGACTACCCGGATTTAGTCTCACGCACCCCCGCCACCATCATAATGAGTACCGAGTACCCAATTACCCATACCTAGGTTGATCTGATTCTTCTGTCGAAGGTGCTGGGTTCGAATCCCGGCTAGGGCGGACTTTTTTTAACCCCGCAGTCTAAGAAAATGTAACAGAAAATTTATTTTAATTCCCATTCTTGACATTTTTTTTTCTTTTTTTTAGCTTAATATTTAACCTATAATAGCCAATGGTCATTCACCCGAGTTCCGAATTAGTATTGAGTTAATTTAAAGGTTTAAAAGGAATAAAATAATAAAGTTCTAAACAGACTCACTACCTTTTGAAAAAAATCAGTACTTTAGTTCCTTGAGGTCAATATTCAGTACTTTTCTGGACTGTACTGCACTGATAAACCGTCAAAATTGGCTTTTGTCCACCATTACACAAATTTTTCTCGCGTACCCCTGGGGTAGGTGTACCGTCGGTTGAGAATCGCTGTCCTAGAATCAGATGTTCTGTGTAGGGTACGATAAATAGAATAGATAATAGAATACATAGGTAAGTAGGTACGTAGGTACTTAACCTGAGCTTTTGACCAGGCGTACGTTGATCTGTTTTCCTTCCTTGACGGGAAAAATAAATCAAAAACAAGCAAACAAAATTTCGACCTCGATTCCATAACAATAAGTAATGACGTGCCCTCTTACGCACCTAGGTGGCCAGGTATTAGATAATAGTTTTCTGTTCACCTCAGTACCCAATGAGTGTAAAAGTAGTCAATGATGTAGGCAAAAATATTGAAAATAAGATTAAAATAAGTCAAGATATCCCTGAAACTAGTAAAGCTCTTAGTACAAACACAAAAACGACACACATTCCGTCCAAAATCGAAATGACTGAACTAGATAAACCAAGTAAAACCTCAAATATTTCTCTTACAATGTTAACAAGAGACTCGACCTTTAGCTCAGATATCATTATTTACTTTTAAGGCCTATGGTATAAGATGTTACCTTGATTATAGACCTGTTGTTTATTAACCTATTAATTAATTGTTACACATAAATTGCTTAAATTGTCACGCATCTAGGTATGTATATCTAATTGGACCGTAGACTTTAGATTCCAACACCTAAATCGATTTAAGTCACAACTTTGCACCACACTTGGCTTTCTTGATCATTTTCTTTTGTTAGACTTTAGATTATCTTATCTAACTACTTATAAGTAGGTAGGTACCTACCAAAAAATTCCCTATTTAGTTTTAGGGGAAAGAAATCGTTTTAGATTTACAAATTTTCCGTGGCACAAGCACCTGCTTTTACGGATGGCTATACTATTTATTGAATATTTTTTTTACATATTGAGAGATTTGTATCGAATAACAAATAAATGGAAACTTATAAAAACATAGCTAAGGAGCAGGGTGGACTGATCTTTACTTGACATTAACCACCAGCCTAGTCTGGGTGGGTGACTTTAAACAGGGAGCACACCAGCCTGAAATTTCCCTTCCTAAAGAATTCGCAAAGGTTGGGTGTGATGGGCATCCACTTGTAAAATTTTGCAGACAGTACTAAATGTCACCCCGAAAGTGATCATATTAATTTTTCACTTCTCTTATGCTACAATAAGGAAAGTAATGTATTTTCACAATGTTAAGATCTTAGTCAATGGATTGTTATGTTCTTTTTTCTCTTTCAAATGCTTTTTATTGTTAATATTTTTCCCGGGCTGTTTCTGCAAATATGCCCAAAGTTCTATTGCTTAATGTATTGTTATTTGTGTAGTTAATTTACCTTTTACCGGTGGACCTAAGGACTTCGAGAAATGGGTGAACGATTTATTTCCCTTCATTTATTAAATATAAATATGATAATTTTATTCATATTGCTTGAATAGTATTAAAGAATCCCTTTACCCCAGCAGTAGGTTGTTAAAGGATTGATTGATACATGGGTTTTACCCGTTGATTTGTTAATCAATCAATCAATCAATCGATTGATGTCTGATAAAACTTGATCGAGGCGGTATTTTTTAATCGAAATTCCAATTTTTTTTTTTTTTTTTTTTTTTTTTTTAATCTTGGCCTCTTTTGAGGAAAGTGCATGTGTTCAGTTTATTTACAAACCTTTTAATACCATCATTATAAGGATGCTTTTTGGGGTCTTCAAGATGTAGGTTCATCTTTTTTCGACCACAAGGCGGGAACTATTTTTTATTTTATGCAAACTATTTCTAAGAAAAAGAACTTGTTTCAAATGCAGACATGGTAATATGGTCGACACAGGATAATATTTCGTAGCATGAATCCACTTCTAGCTTTCCGTGTTTTTGGTCCGATGTCACCAAACGCGGCAGCCATTTCGAAGTATTAGGTCCTCTTTTACAGGGTGTTCTGTTTGTCAGTCTTGTGGCCGCTACTTATGGAACATCCTCTATAAATTGTACTGTAGATATTATTATTATTATTATGGACGACGTAGTTTAAGTACATGTATCAATTTCAAACTCATAGGCGCAGAGAGGACCAAAACTTTTGAAGGAACCCTCTTTCTTTTTCTTCTATCTCCTCTCTCCCTCCTTCCCTCTTCTTTTTTCTCTCTTTCTTCTCTCTCCTCTCTCTTTCTCCCTCTCCTCTCCTCTCTTTCTTCCTCTCCTCTCCCTCCCTCTCCGCTCCTCGTTCCGAGAACGAACCTAATCTGTTTATGATAAAATCTGCCCCGGGTGGGAATCAAACCCGCGACATAGCGCGTACAAGGTAGACGAGCTACCCTCCGAGCTAACTAGGCTTCAAACACTTTTAATATGAGATTATTTTGGGTTTATGGTTCTCATGATGATTTTGTCCAGAGATATTACTTGCTGTTAGTTTTTCATTGCCATCTTTATAATTTTAAGAGACATTTATTTCATTGTTCCGAGATTGAAATACATGAAAACTGCATTAATTTTATTTGTTTAAAATAATTCTTTTTTTTTTCTTTTTCTTCTTTTTTGCTTTCAACTAGCTCCCTCAACTTAATAAAGGAAGAAGAATAGAATATACCTTGTTTATCCTTCTTTTTCTTCTTTTTTGCTTTCAACTAGCTCCCTCAACTTAATAAAGGAAGAAGAATAGAATATACCTTATCCTACTGTTTTTTCTTCTTCTTCTTCTTCTTTTTCTTCTTTTTTGCTTTCAACTAGCTCCCTCAACTTAATAAAGGAAGAAGAATAGAATATACCTTGTTTATCCTGCTGGGATAGGACTAAAAAGTCCCTTTGCCCCCGCAGTCTAAACAAGTTCTTGTGTACCTATATATTTTGACATATTAATGAGAGTATTTTACAAATAAGTAAGAAAGAACACCTTGATTAATTTAAAACAAAAGAAGAAGAAAAACATTCCCCCATGGGATTTTTTTTTTGCCTCAAACATCTAAGGCCTTTTACCCCAAAAATTTATGGATGATAGAAAGTTTCTCTTATCTACAATTTGGTAGAAAATGCTGGTTATTGACTGTCTGGAGATAAAGAAAAAATAATAATACTCGTAGTTAGGTATATAATAATCTTTACAGTTACCAATGTGTGATAACGGTAAAATAAAAAATAGGAACATGGGTAACATTGACATTGACCTTTAGGGTAAGATTGTTGAAAAAAAAAACGTTACTTTTTTTTTAGAAGCCCCAAACATCTAAGGTCCTTAATCCCGAAAAATTTATGAATGATAGAAAGTTTCTCTTATTTATAATTACCTATTTCTCGTTTTGTATATTAAGATTTGGTAGAAAAAAAATGCTGGTTATTGACTTCTAAATTAAATAAATTCATTAATAGTGATAATCTCCCTATTCTCCCTCTCCATTTTTTTCTAGAACGATGGCGAAATCCAGCCCCGTTGTTGACAGATCTCCGCAAACTCCTGCGAAACCCAACAAATCCCCATTCAAGCAGAAAGAAAGCCCTGTTCACAAAGAACCAGGTGCCGATGATGCTCAAAAATTAACGACCAGTGCCGATCTCGCTCGAGGGTCAACGAAGTTCAAACGAAGACCGCCGAGGAAACGAAAGATCTCCGTCAGCCATTTCGTTTTGGAACGTAAGCGAAGAAATTCCGTGCGAACGACGGCTGTACCTCAAAATGAGATTGTAAAAACCAGAGGCGATAAATTCGTCAGAAAAAAATACCTTGGACGGAGTTGTAAACGACAATATGGAACTCTAGGCGCGCAAACAAATGAAAGTCCTGCGCAAACTTCCAAAAGAACAAAATTGGCGCTCAATACCAAAAATATAGACGCGCAAACGTCCGCTAATGATTATCCAAATGCGCGAACTTCGAAAAAGGTAAAAATAGACGCCAAAAAGACTGATGTAGCCAAAGAAAACTCCAAAAAAACGGAAGAGACCATAGGATTAAGCGCGGATAAGAAATGGAGAGAGAAATCCAAGACTGTGAATGCACCGCCAAAAAATGTACCAGACGGTGCTGATTCTTGTAAAACTTCAAGAACCATCGAAGAATCAGTTTCGGTGTCTAAATCTAGTACGGGAAACATCCGTCAGAAATCCGATAATACGTCTAAACCAGCAAAAACTGAAGAGACAGTTGGTTCGACATCTAAATCTAGTCCGGTCAGCATGCGTCAAAAATCCGATCACACGCCCAAGGCAAGAACCATCGAAGAGCCCGTTTCAGCGTCAAAATCTCATCCGGACAGCCTGCGTCAAAAACCGGAAACCGAGTTCTCTGAAGATTCAAAAACTCGTGTTTCGCAACGGCCCGAAACGTTGCTCGATGTGGCCGTCCATAATGACTGGCATGAAGAGTTCTGCCCCTACCTACACTCCCTGTATGGCCATTTAGAAACAGGCTCCCCACAGTGTAAACTTCAGGTGCTGAAACTCCTAGTCAATCTGTCGTGCAATGAAGACATGGTGCCTAGCCTACTCGCGGCACAAGCACCCAAGCGGTTCCTCTCCTTCATAGACCCAGCGACGAACGAAGAATTACTCATCCGAGTGTTAACGCTTCTACAAAACCTCATCCGTGTGAAAATCAAACGGTGCATCGACCCAGCGTTGGACCTACCGGTTGAAGATAAAGCGGCCTCTCCAGATACGATGTACGCTACAATATGGAGTGTGAACGCCATTGAGCGGTTGAAGACAAAGTTGGGCGTGATTCGCACAGAACATTCGAATGAAGATGTCAAGTATTTGGCCAAGAAGATCGGGCATTGAGCGGTTGAAGACAAAGTTGGGCGTGATTCGCACAGAACATTCGAATGAAGATGTCAAGTATTTGGCCAAGAAGATCGGGCATGATTTGGAGCACAAGTCTTTCGTGTAGATAATATGGTTTAGATTTAAATTGCGAAGTGGAATAGACCACTGTGGTGTTGTATTGGACCCAAACATGTCCGGTGTGAAGGACGCCAAAGTAACGCACCTAAAAACGAGAAGAAAAAAGAATGTCAATGAAATTAAAATATTTTAACTTAATGAAAAATGAAAGCCATTGGTGAATTGTAAATTAATGAATTTGCCAATCATGCAATAGTGTGCAGAGTTTTACGTCATGAATGACTTAAGTATAAGTATTAAAAGTTATTTTCCCTCTCTCTAAAAGTAGTCCATTACTCAAGTCCTCAAAATAGAAGCGAAAATTTGAAAATACTCAAAATGGCATGTTTTATTTATAATAAGTTCGAGTTAAAAACTACCCCAAGATAACAGTCTTAATTAAAATTAAATGCAAATAATCACCTATTTAAAAAATAATTAAGTTGACTTTATCTATAGAATCCTCCAAATCATAGCCAAGGTTAATCCATTTTTGTACTAACAAGTTCCCATAAAAGTTATTTTGGCTTGATCGAACCGGTTATTTTGGCTTAACATGACGTTCTTGCACCAACATAAGGTTAACAAGAGACTCGACCTTTAGCTCAGATATCATTATTTACTTTTAAGGCCTATGGTATAAGATGTTACCTTGATTTTAGACCTGCTGTTCATTAACCTATTAATTAATTGTTACACATAAATTGCTTAAATTGTCACGCATCTAGGTATGTATATCTAATTGGACCGTAGACTTTAGATTCCAACACCTAAATCGATTTAAGTCACAACTTTGCACCACACTTGGCTTTCTTGATCATTTTCTTTTGTTAGACTTTAGATTATCTTATCTCACTACTTATAAGTAGGTACCAAAAAATTCCCTATTTAGTTTTAGGAAAAGAAATCGTTTTAGATTTACAAATTTTCCGTGGCACAAGCACCTGCTTTTACGGATGGGTATACTATTAAATTTATTGGATATTTTTTTACATATTGAGAGATTTGTATCGAATAACAAATAAATGGAAACTTATAAAAACATAGCTAAGGAGCAGGGTGGACTGATCTTTAAGGGACCGGCAATTTTTTCCCACTTAGACAGGTTTGACTGTATTTTTTTTTATACCCACTTGTGTGTCCCTGCAGGTCTCCTATACGGACAAAGCCCTGGAGGACATCGAGCAGGCGTTCATCCCGCCCGACATCGACATGGACATGTATGACTGTGTCATCGACGACCAGGACTGGAAAGAGTTTCTCACCGAATTCACCAAACCCATCGACAAAATCAACACCAACGAGGACGACGACACGGAATTCATCCCGAACTTGCTCGAAGAAGAACTCATCGATTCCGAAGAATTCCGACGAGATCCGGGTGTCAAAGTGTCGAAAAAAGAGCTGAATGAGCTCATGGGGGAGTTGTTTGATTTCAATGAGATCTATGATTATGGGAATGGAAATGGGAAGGATGACGGTAATGAGAACATTGACGATAATATCAACGACTATGTTAATTTGAAGTTCAACGAAACCATACAAGACAGCGCGACGAAGAAAGACACCCCGAAGAAAGTCGCTTTCGTTGATGCGAATGAAGGGAAAGGGAGCGTTAGCAAGAAACATATGGACAGTGGTGGCTGTGGTGGTAAAGGGAAGAAGAAAATCACTCCGGATAAGAGCAGACAAAAGAGCCAGCTCTCGGAAGAATTGAACAAGCAGATCATGGATGAAATTAACAAGGAGATAAACAAATACATACAGATTAATGAGACGTATGTTTATAAGGGAGATCAGGGAGGGAATAGTGCGGAAAACTACGACAACTATGAGGAATATATTGTGATAATTGGGAACAGTGAACCGACGGCGCAGGAGATTAATAAACTCGCCCAAGTCAAAATGGCAACTACGGAAGAACTTGTGAAAGAGAACGAAGGTGTGACAGATGCCAAAGAAAACGTTTGCAACCAGGAGAAAGTGGAAAATAACCAGAACCAACAAAACAAAGTTGTTAAAGAACCCGACCAGCAACTGTCGATAAAGCTGGTCCAAAAGACGATGTTAACTTCGAAGACAAGCAAAGTGAACAAGAAGGAAAAGAAAGTCGAAGTCAAGCCCGCAAAGCCGCCAAAAGACAAAGCAGCTCTCATGAATGATCTCAACTATAACTATGGGAAAATCACTCAGAAACAAAATAAAGACATATACGAAGCCTATTTGGGAGCGATTGAAATGTACAAAGCGAAGTATGGAGTGACTAGTGATGAAGAGCTAGCCTACCATAGCAATATTATAGGCTATGCTTATCCCCTATATCAGAAAGAATGTGAGCGAGCAGGTTTAGTCTCCACCCCTGTGATACAACAAACTGTGATATGTAATGAAACTGTAAAAGTAGTCAATGATGTAGGCAAAAATATTGAAAATAAGATTAAAAGAAGTCAAGATATCCCTGAAACTAGTAAAGCTCTTAGTACAAACACAAAAACGACACACATTCCGTCCAAAATCGAAATAATTGAACTAGATAAACCAAGTAAAACCTCAAATATTTCTCTTACAATTCCACAACTAATGAAGTCCACTAGTCAAAATAATATAAATAACACCAATTTAACAACTCAAAACATTGATAATAATGTCCACGGAGTACCAAAAACGGAAAATATTGAAAGTAATACCCATAGAACAGCCAAAACAACTGAAACTCTTGGCAATAACCATGGCGCAGCCAACAATACTTTCCCTCAACCCACTCTCCATCTCTTCGACGAGGAAGACCTTAAACTTCTCCAACAACAAATCAACCAGCACATCCAATACTCCCTACAGCACTACCTGCAAACCTACAACCATCCCCGACTCGCCCCGAGTTCCACCGAAGCCAAACGAATGATCACGACCTTTCACGAGATTAGCCGACGGAAGCCGAACTCGTACTTCGCGAGTTTGAACGTTGAAGAGGCGATGAGAGTGGTTAACGATTGGGAGGCTATGCATCAGAATGTTGCGTTTAAGAAGCATATGGATCAGGAGTGGTCGAGATGTGTGGCTGAATGGAGGAGCTATGCTAACACGCTGGCCTTGCCCAAGCCTGTGATAAATGTTATCTTGAATAGGTAAGTGAACCTTTATTTGGATGTCAAGATGTACAATACATACTTGATTAAAAAAAAAAAGAGCTCTGTTAGCACTCGGTCGCAAGTTCGATTCCCGCACGGGGCGAACTTTTTCCTTAACAGAAAAAGGCAAAATGAAAGTAAAAAAAGAGCTCTGTTAGCACTCGGTCGCAAGTTCGATTCCCGCACGGGGCGAACTTTTTCCTTAACAGAAAAAGGCAAAATGAAAGAAGGAGGAGACTTTTTTTTATTGTATTGTACCTTGACACCGCATTCCTTTACATCCGTGCCTATCCAAGAACGGAAAAGTTTGGTTAGAAAATTTCCGCCCTGGCCGAGATTTGAACCCAGCACCTCCGGGTTGAAAGTCGTTGCTCTTGACAGTCTTGACCACTCGATCAAAGAGGTGGGCCAGAAGATATATTATTAAATAAATAAACCTTTATTTGGTGGTTATTATAGGCACAGTACATAGGTACTTATATAAGGTGTTTAAAAAAAACCGAAGGGTTATTACCTCAATTAAAATTCCCTTTACTACTTTCTTACAGCCCAGCGTTCATCTACCCCGTCCTCCTGCCGTGTAAATCCTTCGAGCCGCGCCCTCGCAAGCTAGTCAACCCGTTCGAGACCACGTGCGAGCTAACTCTTCTCATCCTCGGCTTCCTCAACTACGCTTACATGCTCAGCAGTGACTCTAAATTCGAACGACACAAACGTTTACACGACGTGCTCACCGCTGTACAACGCAACTTCTTGCCCGCCCACTCTGTGAAACACCTGTCAAAAAAGTTATGGGATCTCATCCATTCCCCCCGGCCTAATGTAGTGCAGAACTTTTTCCGCCAGGGTGAGCTTGAGGAGTGCCGCCATTTTATTATTGATCATACTCGGGAGACGGTGGTGGCGCCGGGCCGGCAAAGTTTGCCGCTGTTGCCGGCCGCCTGGCAAGATTGTGTGAGAGAGAGCCGAAGAGGGCGGCGATCTGTGTGAAATGGTGAGTGAAATTAAGTTGTGAAAGGGCTAGGAGTGGGTTTCACCAACCTTCTTTTTAGTCCATAACAGACCGGTGGCTTAACAGGCCTTCTTAGGACTGAGAAAATATTGGCGGAATCCACTGTACCGATCTGTGTGAAATGGTGAGTGAAATTAAGTTGTGAAAGGGCTAGGGGTGGTTTTCACCAACCTTCTTTTTAGTCCATAACAGACCGGTGGCTTAACAGGCCTTCTTAGGACTGAGAAAATATTGGCGGAATCCACTGTAGTTTCACCAACCTTCTTTTTAGTCCATAACAGACCGGTGGCTTAACAGGCCTTCAGGACTGAGAAAATATTGGTGGAATCCACTGTATTATTTGATAGATTGAAGATTCTGTAACTTTGTGAAGGTCCATCTTGACTAGGTAGGTTGAAATGACAAACGTATACTTCTTCACTATCACCACTTCACAAATAGTGAAGAAGTATACGTTTGTCATTTCAACCTACCTAGTCAAGAAGCGAACTTTATCCTAATATTCAAATCCTAAACATCTCGGAACAGCTGGTTTTCTCCTATCCTGTCTTCTTATACTCCTCTTTCTCGGGACGATAAGACCTCTGGAGGTACAGTTCCCTCTACTGATTTTTACTCATCCTGTCCTCTCTTCTCTCTTAGAATCCACTGTATTATTTGTTAAGGCTTGTGAGTTGAAAGACAACTTTTTTCCAATAAAATGATACCCTATTTAGTTTTTTTTTATTTATTTATTTTTTTTTTTAAGTTCAAAAATAATACCTTCAGATTTTTATTTTAATTTTATGTACTATTTTTGCAGTAGGTATAGTGGTTTCTGTACTACCATTTTATCTCCGGGACAAGGAACATTCTAACTCTTAGACCGCCTGTCAATCTTACGAAACTTGAAAAAAAAAATCATACATAATATGTACCTACCCATTAGTTCTCTTATCTTCCGAGTCTCTTTCAATCTCTTAGATAAGAGCTTGACGTGAGGTCCTAGAACCAAGAGAATCCAATACATGGAATTGTTTCCTTCAAAACAAAAAGATTTTCGAAACTCCCAAGTCTGTGCGTACGTAAACAAAAGTTGTTTTTACACTCATTTTGTTTACTCCTGGAGGGACTTATTACCTAAGGTTTGTTTTGGGGGAAATCTCCTAGATCAGCGGCTCTCAACCTTTTTTCGCCCTCGTACCCCTTGACTACCCGGATTTAATCTCACGCACCCCCGCCACCATCGTAATGAGTACCGGGCACCCATACCTAGGTTGATGTGTACCATTACTACTGAGTTCTAAACAGACTCAGTACCTTTTGAAAAAATTCAGTACTTCAGTTGCTTGAGGTCAATATTCCAGTACTTTTCTGGACTGTACTGCACTGATAAAGCGTCAAAATTCAAAATTGGCTTTTGTCCACCATTACACAAATTTTTCTCACGTACCCCCAGGGGTACGTGTACCGTCGATTGAGAATCGCTGTGCTAGATGTTCTGTGTAGGGTACGATAAATAGAATAGATAAAGGTTTATTAGATTTTAACTATTGGTCTAGGAACGTTTTACAAGGCCAAATTGAAAGTCCTTCCAGCAATGACGTCTTACATAGGTAACTATGTAAGACGTAATTGAATCAAAATAATAATAATAATAGTGCTTATTTATACTGCTCGCATAGGACTGAAAAGTCCCTTTACTCCAGCAGTAGGCTACTATGTACTATTATTGTGGTCAAATTCTCAAATTATATTGAGTATAAAACTCCATACCTCGGCTGGGATTGAACCCACGCCCTCCTGTTTACCAGGCGAGCGCCTTGACCACTGCACCACCGAGGCAAAATACTCCGTTTCCGTTTTATAGCAATAACTTAGATAAGACCCATTCCTTGATCCCATTAAGTACAGGGTGGCGCAGAAGTAACCTGATAAAGTTTTTCTGTTATATTTTTATAATTTTTCTCATTTTTACAACTTTTATTTTATGAAATGATTCTAGAGGGTTGGGGAATTTTTTCTATACTACTGATGAAATATAAGGTTGTGAAAATGCTGTCCATATTCAATGTCGCACATTCGGGCTTTTTCGCACATTTTCGCTCAAAATGCTTGGTTCTAGGGCTTGAACTTCTCGAACGTTGTTCTTCAGCTCTTGGGGAGTCTTAGGTCTGTTGACATACACTCTTTCTTTGAGGTAAGCTCAGAAAAAATTACATAATTATTACTTTGGC
Organism: Diaphorina citri; assembly: GCF_000475195.1. Classification (NCBI taxonomy): domain Eukaryota; kingdom Metazoa; phylum Arthropoda; class Insecta; order Hemiptera; family Psyllidae; genus Diaphorina; species Diaphorina citri. The sequence goes on along the minus strand of NW_007377988.1, from coordinate 71,861 downwards.
CTACTTAAGGTCATACGAGGCAGGCTGGGATCCAGGATTTTAGAGAGAGGACAATAATACAAACAGTGACTTACTGGCGAGGGGGGGTTTCCAAATTCTAGGCAGATATTTTGAGAAGGGATGAAAATTATATTGGAAAGAAACTGAGCAGAATAGAAGTGGTATACCAAAAAATACTATGTTTCCTCTTTTCCTTCGCCTTTTGTCCTGTGTTCAGACGGGGTCGGCGTTTTTCGTCAGCCCTAGGGAGATTGCTCTAAGCTGACATTTGGTTTTGGCCATAAAAAATTTACGAGTGGATGATGCCCTTCACACTCAACCTTTGCTATTTCTTTAGCAAGGGAAATTTCAGACTGGTATCCTCCCTGTTTGAAGTCCCCCAGCCACCTAGGTACCTACTATGTTTAGGGGTCCCTAAATGCCAGAGGGGGCGCCTCCTCCCCCTAAAATCGCCCCTGGTATCAGGTGTTAACATAATATTGATAACCATTTACATAATTTGTGGAAATCTAGAGAGACAAAAGTCTGAGAAGATGAAAGAAATTTTTCAACACTACTTGTTATTTTAACACGGAACACTTATCTTTGATAAATGATAACGCATCAGGTGATAAGTTGGGGCGGAGAAAAGAGAGAATTTTAAGAAAAAAGTTCCAAGCTTCGCAACTCTCAATCCTTTTGATATAAAAAAAAGAAAGTAGAAAATAATAATAATATGATAATGTCGCCTGAACTGGGCACAGAGATTCGATAAATTATGTAGATTTATCAAAAATATCCTTGGGCCATGTTTCCAGAAAATATCCTTGGGCCAAGTTCGATCAACGGCGTCGCTCATGTGTGGGCATGGGCACCGATTAATAACATCATTGTGGTCAAAGTCTCGAATAATGTTGAGGATGATTCCCGTACCTCGGCTGGGATTGAACCCACGCGCTCCTGATTACCAAGCGAGCGTCTTTACTTCTACACCACCTAGGTAGGTACGAGTAAATTAGGTAAATTCGTTGAATCTCAACTCTCAACCCATCCTTGGAACTTTTTACTCCTACACCTAAGCCTCGGAGTGGGCTTTCTGTGTATGGAATTAAGTCGAAGGTGATATAGGTAAATGTTTGGTTATTTAATCCTCATCTGATCAGGGCCGGATTAGCCCCCCGCGGGGCCCGGGCAGTTTCAAAGGCGCGGGGCCCCCAGGACCTACCCCCCTCCCTACTAGAAAACACTTCTATACCTACCTAATTCATTTGTATCAATCATTACCTACGGACTACGAGTTTTGTTATTACAATGTATTTTGCCGTTTCAGTTCTTTACACATTGAAGTTTTAATGTTTGTGAGCACATCTTTCATGCAAAATATCATGCAACATTCTTCCATCCTTGGAACTTTTTGCTCCTACACCTAAGCCTCGGAGTGGGCTTTCTGTGTATGGAATTAAGTCGAAGGTGATATAGGTAAATGGTTTGGTTATTTAATACTCATCTGATGGTATTTAGTAGTAAAACCGCGCTGCGCGGTAGGAACATAATCGTTGTCCTGCGGTTTTCTGGAAATTCAAAACTCTAGTTACTTCTACTATAACTGGATCTAAGTTAAGCAACGCCTCGGTTTTTTGTAATGTCCGAAGGTGATATAGGTAAATGGTTTGGTTATTTAATCCTCATCTGATGGTATTTAGTTGTAAAACCGCGCTCCGCGGTAGGAACATAATCGTCCTGCGGTTTTCTGGAAATTCAAAACTCTAGTTACTTCTACTATAACTGGATCTAAGTTAAGCAACGCCTCGGTTTTTTGTAATGTTAGAAAAAAAGGATAAAATTTAAACCACAATCAAACCCAACGTAACGTGATCCATTTGAACAAATCTAAACCAACACCCTTTAAACCTCTACCATGCCTCTTCTAACAAAATTTAATCTATTTAGGTATTGAAAAAGAAAGAAAAGAAAAACTGATATCTTTAGCTCAAATTATAAGAAATTAAAAACTCTGATGAATAAATAATTATTAGGTATAACTCGTTAATAATATCAAAGAAACCTAATCTATTTATATATTTTTTCAATGGCCGTAACAATAGAAGTCTTCTTATAACCTCTACTACCTACTTAATTCATTTTTTAATCAGCTAACAGTAGGTATAAATATTCAAATAAGGGACATTGAAGAAATGAACTGATTAATTATAATAATTAGCCAATCATTCAATATTTGAGGCCAATTTTACATTATCTTTCTCTCTTGGTCTCATCCTAGCAGTATAAATGACGTATATTCTATCCTTTCACTCATTTGGTACTGTAGGTATATATTAGGTAGTAGGTGCATACCTACTACATACATGGGGAACAACTTTCACGGCGTTCGCCAAAGGAGCGTGGAATTTACGGGTCCTTATTGGTTATTAGAGAAAAACAGCTGCGCCGGGTGGTAGCGCTGTTCCCGCGATCTTTTTCAAAATATCTTGAAATACCTACCCTTCAAGCAGATAGGTTCGGTACAGAAGTGATAATTAAATATATTATGGCGTTATTGATAGTGCCTTTTATTAACAGAAGACCAGTGGTCGGAATATAACCACTAGGTACGTGTGTGGTATTTGATGATAGACGGCCTATTGTTATGAAATCAGGGGAGATTACATCACGTAGTCCGGAAATTTATCAAAGGAAAAAAAAAGAACATTCTGGAAAGTCCAAGTCCAAACTAGGTCTAGCGTATTTGGAACAGATTAAAACCAAAATATGAATAAATTGAAGTTCATTTTTTATAAAAAAAAAACACCTGCTAAAAAAATTAAAAAATAATAATAATAATAATAAAACAATGAAAAATCGACCTGCTGCTCTATTTTTCTCTTACCCAAAATGGCCCAATGGAAAAAAAGATTCTCTAGAATTTTAATGACTAAAGTATAGCGAATCTTTAGAAGTAATGTGTGCTATCGGTCCCAATTTTTTCATTTATTTAACTTCTTTACCAACAATAGGACACGTAGGTAGGAATTTTATTCATTCTTGGAAATGTTAGACTTGAACCTCTTGATGGAAATTTCCAGATGGTTTCTACCTGACCTTATCAAATTGTGTCCTAAAATAAATCTATATGATTGCTTTATTTTACATTGAAAACCACTTAAACAAGCGCCTTCTTTGTCAATAAGTCTATTTGACACCAAACATAAAATATTCTCTTAAGGCTTTAGGGGTATAAATTAAATTCCTACCTCTACATAGTGGTGGGCTTAACCCTCCAAAATAGTATTCTGCTGAGGAAGGGTACATAAATTCCACCCTTTCTGTTCTAATGGGCTCAACCCTCTTGCAGGGCCGTATTTGGGGTGTGGGGCCGAGCGGCTTGTTCCCGAATCAAGGGTAAAGCCCCCGTTTCTAAAAACCCTTATACAATGACATAAACTCCTATCAATCCGTTATGAAAATTGATCCCCAAAGTTTTACTGAATGATATGGTGGGTAAAACAACATCGCCGTCACTAAGGACCTTAGGAGTTGTATGATGACGTTGAACCGCTAATAATAATAATAATAATAATAACATCCATCATCAGAAAATGTCTCAAACATGAACTTAAACTTGTGTGGCCATCATGTATTCATATTGTTTTGTAACCTACGTATTACTGTACATCTGTATTAAACACGATGGATAATAACAAGAAGTGAACATTCAGCATCATCAGCATAGAGAGTAAGTCATTTTAGCTCCGATCCATAATGAATGAGAGAAATGATATAATTATGTAAATAAAAACAACATCGTACAGGAATAAGTGATTACATTATAACACCTAAGTAAAACAAACATTCAGGGATATTTGTTTTAATTATATTTTGGTTTAAAAGGGAGAAAGAAAAAACAATTCCAGGGGTGACCGTAATAGGGAAATGGATACTAGATAAGATAGATTATTGATCTGTCAGGCCGGTTTTCATGGTTTTATCTAGGGGGAGAAGATCCAAAAGTGACTTTTGGGGGGGTTGGGGGGTTCCCTTCTTAGAATAGAATCTTACTTTTTATCCTGCCCAGAAAGAGACCTGAAAAATCTTTTTTCTTCCGCAGTCTTGATCTGAAAAGGCCCCCTAAATACATTTATATTATGTGCATGTGATTTGTGTGTTTCCTATTTGTATATTATTTTTTAACCAGTTTATTGTACCAATCAAATACAGAGCGTTCGAAAAGTCTTGGAACCCCTGAAGATTTTTTGAAAGGCTAAAGATGAGAAGCTGAAATTTGAGGTAGTGTCTTATCTTTTAAAGTGCAACGTTTTGAAGTAGTCGCCAAATGTTGGCCGGAACCAGGGTCGGCCTCAGAGGGGTCAACTTTAAAATCTTAAATGGGAACCTCCTGATTGTGATACATCAAATTAAAGATCTTCAAAAAATCCCAAAATGGGAAATTCATTTTGATAAGTGTTTTGTGCTTCAAATAGGTCCTTCTAATAATTCACATGGAAATCCAGACCCAAAAATAAATATTTGAAACATCCATTTTCACCCCGGAGGCCATCAGGGCCGGAAATTTAAAATTAATTTTTGGTTTGAATTTCAAGATAAATCATTAGTGGGACCTATTTGAAGCAAAAATCACTCATCAAAATGAATTTTCGATTTTTGGTGCTTCCCCTATTGACGGAAGGAAGAACCTGGAAAAATTAAAAATTGAATAGGCCATAACTCCGGCCCTGAATGTTGCATCGAGGTCAAACTTGTATCAAAGTACTACGTTTTTGAAGATCTTTAATTTGATGTATCACAATCAGGGGGTTCCTATTTAAGATTTTAAAGTTGACCTCTCTGGGGCCAACCCTGGTTCCGGCCAACAATTGGCGACTAAATGGGAAATTCATTTTGATAAGTGTTTTGTGCTTCAAATAGGTCCTTCTAATAATTCACATGGAAATCCAGACCCAAAAATAAATATTTGAAACATCCATTTTCACCCCGGAGGCCATCAGGGCCGGAAATTTAAAATTAATTTTTGGTTTGAATTTCAAGATAAATCATTAGTGGGACCTATTTGAAGCAAAAATCACTCATCAAAATGAATTTTCGATTTTTGGTGCTTCCCCTATTGACGGAAGGAAGAACCTGGAAAAATTAAAAATTGAATAGGCCATAACTCCGGCCCTGAATGTTGCATCGAGGTCAAACTTGTATCAAAGTACTACGTTTTTGAAGATCTTTAATTTGATGTATCACAATCAGGGGGTTCCTATTTAAGATTTTAAAGTTGACCTCTCTGGGGCCAACCCTGGTTCCGGCCAACATTTGGCGACTACTTCAAAAAGTTTCACTTTAAAAGATAAAACACTACCCCAAATTTCAGCTTCTCATCTTTAGCCATTCAAAAAATCTTCAAGGGTTCCAAGACTTTTCGAACGCTCTGTATACAAGACTTTGTTTAGACTGCGAGAGTAAAGGGACTTTTCAGTCGTATATTGGCAGGATAAACAAATTGTATCCTATACCTACTATTTTACTATTCTAAGTACGGCCCTGCTACCTAAGGAGATAAGAAACCCAATAATTGGCGACTACTTCAAAAAATTGCACTTTAAAAGATAAAACATTACCCCAAATTTCAGCTTCTCATCTTTATCCATTCAAAAAATCTTCAGGGGTTCCAAGACTTTTCGAACGCTCTGTATACAAGACCTTGTTTAGACTGCGAGAGTAAAGGGACTTTTCAGTCGTATGTTGGCAGGATAAACAAATTGTATCCTATACCTACTATTTTACTATTCTAAGTACGGCCCTGCTACCTAAGGAGATAAGAAACCCAATAAGCGTGACGTGAGGTCCTAGAACCAAGAGAATCCAATACATGGAATTGTTTCCTTGAAAACAAAAAGATTTTCGAAACTCCCAAGTCTGTGCGTACCTACGTAAACAAGAGTTGTTTTTACACTCATTTTGTTTACTCCTGGAGGGACTTATTACCTAAGGTTTGTTTTTGGGGAAATCTCTTAGATCAGCGGCTCTCAACCTTTTTCGCCCTCGTACCCCTTAACTACCCGGATTTAAATCTCACGCACCCCCGCCACCATCGTAATGAGTACCGGGCACCCATACCTAGGTTGATGTGTACCATTACTACTGAGTTCTAAACAGACTCAGTACCCTTTGAAAAAATTCAGTACTTCAGTTCCTTGAGGTCAATATTCAGTACTTTTCTGGACCATTACACAAATTTGTCCACCATTACACAATTTTTTCTCGCGTACCCCTGGGGTAGGTGTACCGTCGGTTGAGAATCGTTGTCCTAGAATCAGATGTTCTGTGTAGGGTACGATAAATAGAATAGATAATAGAATACATAGGTAAGTAGGTACGTAGGTACTTAACCTGAGCTTTTGACCAGGCGTACGTTGATCTGTTTTCCTTCCTTGACGGGAAAAATAAATCAAAAACAAGCAAACAAAATTTCGACCTCAATTTCATAACAATAAGTAATGACGTGCCCTCTTACGCAGCTACGTGCCAGGTATTAGATAATAGTTTTCTGTTCACCTCAGTACCCAATGAATCCAATTTATTTTTTAAATAGGTACTTTTGTTTATTTAATTCAATCTAACAATTAGAACCATCAATCATTTTGAGAATTCTAAACAAATAAATTAATTTTATTTTATTTACTTCTTTACTTCATTATTTAATTGAAATAAAAAATAAATCGGCTACGTAGGTAATAGCTAATATTGTTAGATACTACTTAAAGTTTAAGGATAAGTCCTTTCTGACTTTTGTAAAACATCAAATAAAAATCTTCAGTGAAGTGTTTTATCAAGTTTTCAACGTAAAGGAACTTTATTAAAACAACTTTATTTAATCCAGTGAAAAAACCAATGTAGGTATTTTTACTTTTCACGTATCTTTGTATCCGTTTTGGGATAAACCCAGAAAGCGGGTAAAACTTGGATTTCCCGGTAAAATCTAGGGTTTAATGTCACCAATGTAGGTATTTTTACTTTTCACGTATTTTTGTATCCGTTTTGGGATAAACCCAGAAAGCGGGTAAAACTTGGATTTCCCGGTAAAATCTAGGGTTTAATGTCTCTCCGGTCTGATTCCGTAACATATCTTTTCTTACTGTTGAAATAACGTGAGGATTTTAAATCATAAACTGGAACCCTACTGCCTGCCAAAGCCAGATAGGTAGGTCGGCACCTACTCAAATAATATCTATTAGATAGATAGATAGATAGATTAGGTACGAATAGTGTTGGGAATAATCGATTATTTCACATAATCGATTATCAATAATCGATTATAAAAAATAATCGATTAATCGATTATTAATCGATAGGTAGTAATTCGGGGAAACTGCCTAAATAGGTTACGAAACTTGATATATAATAGTTTATCAGTCAAAACAATAACAAAGTCACCAAATGATACCTAGCTATACCTAACTACCTCCTAATAAAACCGACATCAATATATGCGACTATAAACAGGGAGAACAGCATATCCTAACCAGTGCAATAATCCTAAACTAAAATGGACGCGGCACACAAGTGATCAAGGAGAGACCGCCTTAACATAATAATCCTAACCAGCCTAGCTAGATGATAATTTCAAAGGGTTCTCTGTTCTCTCTGCTTGAAAAGAACAAGCACAAGTCCTCACGATGGTTGACTGTTGTTCAGGACGAGCCAATTAAACATGGCTAGAGACCATCACCCTGGTGTATGGCTGATAAATGTACCTCAAGGCGCTAAGCGGGGATATTCCCCCAAAACCCAAGAATTCCTTTAGGTAACTTTACTACCTAGAATATACAGTTAATAATTATACGCGTAATTTTAAATTTATTAGGTACCTACCTATTTAAAGTACCTAATGTACCTACTTATGTCCAAAATGATTTTAATAACTTTAGGATTAGATTCGTCCCAAAGTTCTTTTTTGGAACTTTTTGGGATTATCTGGTATACCTACCTATTTTATATATATATATATACAGTTAATAATTATACGCGTAATTTTAAATTTATTAGGTACCTACCTATTTAAATTACCTAAAATGTACCTACTTATGTCCAAATAACTTTAGGATTAGATTCGTCCCAAAGTTCTTTTTTGGAACTTTTTGGGATTATCTGGTATACCTACCTATTTTATATATATATATTCGGGGAAACTGCCTAATAGGTTACGAAACTTGATATTTAATAGTTTATCAGTCAAAACAATAACAAAGTCACCAAATGATACCTAGCTATACCTAACTACCTCCTAATAAAACCGACATCAATATACATGTACATTTAGGTAATTATGTACATACTAGCTGAATTCCGTCGCTTCGCTCCGGAATACCGCTAGTTCATCCCGAGGCATGGCCAAACTTGTAGAAAAGGCATGGCCGTGTATTATGTATGTTTTATCAATAATTTTATTATTTACTCATTTACCTATAGGGTAAAAAAAAATATTAATAATTAAATATAGATTTGTAAGGAGGTAGATTTATATTTTATTGTTTAAAGAGAAGGTGGACCATGAAAGTTCCTTTTATTTTTACTTTCTATTATTTTCTAGGAGAGATTTCGCACTTTTCCGACAATTTTCTTGTAACGAATATAGTTCTAGGTATTGATTTTATGATTTGTAGATGATACCTACCTAGATATGAGTATATGCAATATTTTCTGATAGAATTATAATTATGTCTCCAATTTAATATGAAATACATACAATTATGTACCTACCCATGTATAGGTATGACTTGTATTTTATTGTTCTTTGAATTGGTGTTGTTTTTATTTTAAAAACGTAAATGTAAATGCAGTTTCTTTGTGTTATTATGTCACAACTTTGGTGCTCACTGCGGCATTGTAGAATTTTCCCAATATCTCAATAATCCTAAAATCCAATGTTTACCTACCATGCTGGCACCGGTCGCTGTGCGCATTTATATGTCATAGCTACTCATTTTCCTCACGAGGCTGAGTGGGCCCCGCAACAGCCAGTCAATCATTTGCATGATACAAATTTCTTGACCCCGCCGGGAATCGAACCCGGGTCGTGCAAGGCGAGCGCAGTGACCACTACGCCATGGGAGCTGACTTATTTTAAAAATACCTACATGTCCATCTCTGCCAGGGGGATAAATCACTATAGGAGTGTCTAGGTCTGACTCTGGAGAGTGAGCTAATAAATAAATAAATGCCATTACTTTGTGTTATCATATCACAACTTTTGTGCTCACTGCAGCATAGATTAAATTTTCCCCACAAGTGCTTGTGTTTCAATTCACCATAGGATATATGCTCAACAATATTTTCCACCGATTAGCGAAAAAAAAAAAAATTAAAATCCCAAGTGTTAGCATTTAGTAATAGCGTTTCAAAGTTTAAAACGCGATTTTCTCGAAATGAGAAAAGGTGGACTCCCATCTTTTTTCCCGTGGGGCCTTCAAATGTTTTTTTAAAATGTAGAGTGTTAGAAATCCTGGGCAAAACGAATTGTGTACACCATCCTTTTTTTATATTTTGTTTTAAGAGTTTTATTAGAGGGAACAGAAACAATGGATATCTTACTGTCCCTAAAATCAAAGAAAGAAGGACAGGATAGGAAAAAGCCAGCTGTTCCACAGATAAACCTTATTTGTTTAGCGTAAAGTCTCTGCCCCGGGCGGGAGTAAAACCCACTACAATGTAGGCATGCTACCCTCTAAGCAGTCTAAGCTAACTAGGCTGGCTAGAAAGTTTTTATTTTTTTATTTTTAGGCATGTTTCCAAACTAACTATGTAGGCTGACAAACTTCCAAACTAACTATGTAGGCTGACAAACTTCCAAACTAACTATGTAGGCTGACAAACTTCCAAACTAACTAGACTGGCAAAAACGTTCTTTTAAATACCTATTGATTTTATGTTGTTCTTCCTCTTTTCCAGATTGATGCAGCTGATGCTGAAATGGCTGAGCTTGTAGAAATGGAGATGAGGGAGCTACTCACCGAAATGGGCTGGAAGGGGGATGAGGTTCCATTTGTGAAGGGATCCGCCCTGTGTGCCCTGGAGGGAAAAGAGCCTGAAATTGGTAAGACTTTGATAATAATTTCAGCTTTTCAGAACCCCCTATTTTTCGTACTTTTTAGTTGGTCATGTTGATATTGACTTCCTGTTAGGTGTTGTTTAAAGTGAAAACAGTTTGATGAAATTTGGAACTAAAAATGGAACTTTTTTTTCCTATTAAGTTGAATTCTGGTTCCATTGAGGCTGCTTTACTTTTTGTACCTAAGTGTAATCTGGCTCAATCCTTAAGGTGTGTCCACAAACAGTTGACAGCCGTCGATCGACCATCTATTGATGAAAATTTATTGTTGTTGTTGTATTAGCATCATACATCGACCTCCTCTGCCGTCCTCAGGTCAAGGATACATTGATTCGAGTTTACCTACCTATTAAGTTGAATTCTGGTTCCATTGAGGCTGCTTTACTTTTTGTACCAAGGTGTAAAATTCAATAGTGTTTAGTTTACTTTTTAGTTTGAAAAGTACTGTATCGTCGATACCCTTCGGTTTTCAAATCCGTCATTTCAATCGATATTCCCAAGTGAGTCCTACATTCGTCCTCTAACCTCTCTCTTCTAACTTGATCCTACTTCTTTCGGCTTCCTCTAATGAAGAAAATATTGGAAATCTCAACTGACTAGAGGACTCATTTGAATAGTTAGAGTCCAACATCAGTTTTCCTTATGCAGAATATCTAATCCCTGGTGCTTTTTTGCAGGGATAATACCACTATATCCCAATGACAAGTTTGAGGTTAGAATCCAGGGCTAAAATTAGATTTGCAAAGGAATGCTGATAAAAGGGGCTCTTATTGTATGAAACTAGTGATAAAAAAGTCAGAAACATAATATTTTGTTCACTTGAATATAGCTCAGTGTCGTTGTTTTACTGATGAGGTTTTTAGACATGGGGGTGTTACCCTCCCTTCAGCTCAAGGTACCCACCTCTTCTCCCAGCCTAAGAGGGGCTAGGAAAGATCAGCAGTATTTGAATGCCTCAGATGGTCACCTATCCATTTATCAACCAGTTTTAACATTAAACATTGCTAAAAGTTCAGTAATCCATTGTGAACTGGCGCATCCAACATGCTATTGCCACTTGCTAGTTTTCAAGTATTCATTGTATGTTTTGTTTATATTTTCAGTTGCTCAAAGAGCCACCAAACATTTGCTGTTCAGCCGAGAGATCCACTCATTATGTGTAAGTTTGACAATGATCACATGGGTACTTTAATCTTCTTAATTTTATTTGTAAGAAAGAGAACATCCCAAATTAGCAAAGCAGCATTTGGAGTGGTTAGGGAAAAGTATTGAATGAAACACTCTGTAGTTTTTTTTTCTATTTATGTTTTCCATCAAGTACAGTATCTCTATATCCCTACAAAAAGAACAACAAACAAACAAAAGCATAAAACAAGACACAAGTAGTTAACTTTTTTTTTAACCTAGGTACTCTCAACACATCACTAACCTGTGTTTTTCTTTTCTCTTTCAGATTAACAAACTCAATGTATTTGTTCCACTCATAAATTCCAGACGAGGCTACGCCGAGAAGCAAGTGTACTCTCGGGACAAGCCTCACTGTAACATAGGTACCATTGGACATGTGGATCATGGCAAAACCACACTCACTGCAGCCATCACAAAAGGTAAGCATGTCCTTACTTTAATAACTTTTTTAAAATTTATTTAAAGGTTTGATGGAGGGAATGCTAGGAAGGTAATTGAGGGAACTGTAACAACAGGGGTTTTATCCCATAATCCAATGAGATGGAAAAAAAAGACATGAATATGTAGGAGAAAAGGGAGGAGAAGGTGTGAGAAAAAGAGGAGGAAGATGAATAGGAGAAGGGGAAAGAAGAGGAGAAGGAGAAGGACTAGAAAGAGAAGTAAAAGAGGGAGGGAGAGAGAGAGAGAGAGGAAAAGAGAGAGAGAGAGAGAGAGAGAGAGAAGGAGAACGGAACTGAAGACCCCTCGGGAAAAAAGATGGGAGTCCAATTTTCAAAAAAAATGAGTTAGATACGTTATATAGTACTTCCCCCCCAAAAGTATCGATTTTTGAAGTCAGAAATGCGAAAAACAATGAGGGTACAGAGCTAGAACGATTTGAAAATATCATACACACGGAAAGAAAGATGAATGTCGCAGAGTCACAGCAAGAAAGATGAGAGTCCAAGATCCCAGTTTCCACGTGATTTCAGCTTTCTCTGTTGTTTTAACTTGTCGGTTCTAATTTCAGTTGTAATTAGTGCGTGCCAAAAGTCAGTTCTACGGCTACGGGCGGTTTGTGGTAATATTATTAAAATAATTTAATATTATTCAATGCTTAAGGTAGGAAAAACCACATACCTACTTTGTTTTTTCATTTTTTATAAGTTTTAACAGCAAAAAAGATGAATGTCCAGTTTCACCCCTGGACTCTCATCTTTATTGATGTTTTTTGTTTGACCTTTGAATACAATTTTAATTATTAAATTTTCCCCACAAGTGCTTGTGTTTCAATTCACCATAGGATATATGCTCAACAATATTTTCCACCGATTAGCGAAAAAAAAATTAAAATCCCAAGTGTTAGCATTTAGTAATAGCGTTTCAAAGTTTAAAACGCGATTTTCTCGAAATGAGAAAAGGTGGACTCCCATCTTTTTTCCCGTGGGGCCTTCAAATGTTTTTTTAAAATGTAGAGTGTTAGAAATCCTGGGCAAAACGAATTGTGTACACCATCCTTTTTTTATATTTTGTTTTAAGAGTTTTATTAGAGGGAACAGAAACAATGGATATCTTACTGTCCCTAAAATCAAAGAAAGAAGGACAGGATAGGAAAAAGCCAGCTGTTCCACAGACAAACCTTATTTGTTTAGTGTAAAGTCTCTGCCCCGGGCGGGAGTAAAACCCACTACCTAGCACTTACAATGTAGGCATGCTACCCTCTAAGCAGTCTAAGCTAACTAGGCTGGCTAGAAAGTTTTTATTTTTTATTTTTAGGCATGTTTCCAAACTAACTATGTAGGCTGACAAACTTCCAAACTAACTATGTAAGTAGGCTGACAAACTTCCAAACTGACTACGTAGGCTGACAAACTTCCAAACTAACTATGTAGGCTGACAAACTTCCAAACTAAGTATGTAGGCTGACAAACTTCCAAACTGACTATGTAGGCTGACAAACTTCAAAACCAACTATGTAGGCTGACAAACTTCCAAACTAACTATGTAGGCTGACAAACTTCCAAACTAACTAGACTGGCAAAAACGTTAACGCCGACATCAATTTAACATCTCTGTTATTTGGTTTCAGTTACACCTATGAGCTCATTCAGTCCATTGCCAAGTTCCTCCTCGACAGCATCTCCATCAGGCCCAAAATTGGAATCATTTGCGGATCCGGATTAAGTAAGTAATTTTATAACTTCCTTTCCTTATCCTATAATACATTTTACATTACATTGGAATGGCGGTCTTTTCTGACGAAATTCCTGTTGGCAGAGTGGACTCCTGGAGTAGGTATGTTTGTTTGTTTGTTTGTTTGTTTGTTTGTTTGTTTGTTTGTTTGCTTGCTTATTTCACCCTATGTTGTTGTCGTTGTTATTATAGCGGTGTAGATGCACCAAGGGGGTTTGATGGCCTCTAGGCAAGATTAGTTGGGCCGTCACCATTTGAACCGTTTGCCTGATAAACAGGAGGAATGTTTGTTTGTTTGCTTGCTTATTTCACCCTATGTTGTTGTCGTTGTTATTATAGCGGTGTAGATGCACCAAGGAAGCTTGGTGGCCTCTAGGCAAGATTAGTTGGCCCGTCACCATTTGAACCGTTTGCCTGATAAACAGGAGGAAGTAGGTTCAATCCCATGGAAATGTCGTGATGCTCCTTAATAATAAATAAATAATTAGTTAATATTAATATCAGTTTATTTTACTATTATTTTCCAGGCACAATAGCGGACAGTATCACAGACCGTCACATATTTCCCTACGACACAATCCCTTACTTTCCCGTAAGCACAGTACCTGGACACAAGGGTCAGCTAGTATTCGGACTTATCAATGGCATACCCATCATGTGTATGCAGGGCAGATTCCATTATTATGAAGGATACCCACTGTGGAAAGTAAGTTGGCTGTCGGAAAAAGCTTTTTTTTTTTCTTCGCTTTTTCCCGGGTACAGACGGGGTCGCCCGTTTTTCGTCAGCCTCTCAATCAGCCCTAACTAGGGTGATTGCTTTGGGCTGGGCGAAAAAAAGCTTTTCTGCTAGGTATCCCCCTATCCAAACTGCCTCGGTGATGTAGTTTAGTCAAGACGCTCGCCTGGTAAACTGGAGGGCGTGGGTTCAATCCCAGCCGAGGTATGGAATTTTATCCTCAAAATAATTTCAGAATACCTGTGCGCCGTGGGGGATCTCATTTAAATTACATTACCTACAGGACATTCGGGGAAAAAAAATCTGATGATAAAAAAGAGGTTTCATAAGGGAACTGTAATGCTAGCTAAGGTCTTATTGTCCCGAAATCGAAGAGAGGAGGTAGATAGGATAGGAAAAAGCCATCCGTTCCGAGAGCGAACCTTATCCGTATAGGATAAAATCCACCCCGGTCAGGAATCGAACCCGCGGCCTAGAGCTTAGGAAAAAGCCATCCGTTCCGAGAGCGAACCTTATCCGTTCAGGATAAAATCCACCCCGGTCAGGAATCGAACCCGCGGCCTAGCGCTTACAAGGCACGCGCTACCAACCAAAATCGGATGAAACTCACAAGTGAGAACGGGCCTTTAAAGGATAAAGTAGTCTGTGACTCCACAGCTGGGATAAAGTAGTCTGTGCTCCGGCTGTCCGTGATTTTTCACGCATGAGCTTTTCTGCCTCATCGATAAATTTTTAGTCAACGGTTTGCAAGTGATGACCTAAAATTGGCTACAGTCAGCAGAAAAACTCCTCACGCATGCGCAGAAGACGAAATCCGAAATCAGTTTTGGTGATAACTTTTTTCGCTTTGGAGATTGTGAAGAAATTTTAAATAAAAGTTGGATTTCCCTTGAAAATGTCCTGGATTTCGGCAAAACTAATGGTTTTTCCAGGTAAGAACTGTCTTAGTTTACTTTCCAACTTTTTTCCCTTTGGAGATTGTGAAGAAATTTTGAATAAAAGTTGGATTTCCCTTGAAAATGTCCTGGATTTCGGCAAAACTAATGGTTTTTCCAGGTAAGAATTGTGATAACTTTTTTCCCTTTGAAGATTGTGAAGAAATTTTGAATAAAAGTTGGATTTCCCTTGAAAATGTCCTGGATTTCGGCAAAACTAATGGTTTTTCCAGGTAAGAACTGTCTTAGTTTACTTTCCACAAGGTTTCCAGGACCTCGGATGGGGAGAAACTGACTTAATTAGTGCGAATATTCACTTGGTATAAAGTGTTTCCAAAGCCCATTCCATGATGTAATCCATTTTTCGGCTTCCTCTAATGAAGAAAATATTGAAAATCTCAACTGACTAGAGGACTCATTTGAATAATTAGAGTCCAACATCAGTTTTCCTTATGCAGAATATCTAATCCCTGGTGATTTTTCTTAATTAGTGCGAATGTTCACTTGGTATAAAGTGTTTCCAAAGCCCATTCCATGATGTAATCCAATTTTCGGCTTCCTCTAATGAAGAAAATATTGGAAATCTCAACTGACTAGAGGACTCATTTGAATAATTAGAGTCCAACATCAGTTTTCCTTATGCAGAATATCTAATCCCTGGTGATTTTTTGTAGGGATAATACCACTATATCCCAATGACAAGTTTGAGGTTAGAATCCAGAGCTAAAATTAGATTTGCCAAGAAATGCTGATAAAATGGGCTCCTATTGTATGAAACTAGTGATAAAAAAGTCAGAAACATATTTTCTTCACTTGATTATAGCTCAGTGTTGTTGTTTTATTGATGAGGTTTTTAGACTTGGGGGTGTTACCCTCCTTTCAGCTCAAGGTACCCACCTCTTCTCCCAGCCTGTGAGGGGCCAGGAAAGATCAGCAGTATTTGAATGCCTCAGATGGTCACCTATCCATTTATCAACCAGTTTTTACATTGCTAAAAGTTCAGTAATCCATTGTGAACTGGTGCATCCAACATGCTATTGCCACTTGCTAGTTTACAAGTATTCATTGTTTGTTTTGTTTAAATTTTCAGTTGCTCAAAGAGCCACCAAACATTTGCTGTTCAGCCGAGAGATCCACTCATTATGTGTAAGTTTGACAATGATCACATGGGTACTTTAATCTTCTTAATTTTATTTGTAAGAAAGAGAACATCCCAAATTAGCAAAGCAGCATTTGGAGTGGTTAGGTGGGCAATGATTGTTTTAAAAATCACACAAATGAAAAGTATTGAATGAAACACTCTGTAGTTTTTTTTCTATTTATGTTTTCCATCAAGTACAGTATCTCCATATCCCTACAAAAAGAACAACAAACAAACAAAAGCATAAAACAAGACACAAGTAGTTAACTTTTTTTAACCTAGGTACTCTCAACACATCACTAACCTGTGTTTTTCTTTTCTCTTTCAGATTAACAAACTCAATGTATTTGTTCCACGCTTTTCTGCCTCATCGATAAATTTTTAGTCAACGGTTTGCAAGTGATGACCTAAAATTGGCTACAGTCAGCAGAAAAACTCAAAACATGTGAGAAATATTGGCCATTTTTTCTGGCCGTTTTTCCGCCGCCAAAAGTTCTTCCCTCAGGGGGTCTTGAAGGCCTTCAGGGTCCCCAGTTTGGGAATCATTGTATTAGACTATAAGTATAGTTTAACGCCACTTTTTCTTGGTTTTTCCGCCGCCAAAAGTTCTCCCCTCAGGGGGTCTTGAAGGCCTTCAGGGTCCCCAGTTTGGGAATCATTGTATTAGACTATAAGTATAGTTTAACGCCACTTTTTCTTCATTTCAGTGTGCCATGCCCATCCGAGTAATGAAGCTGGTAGGAGTCACCCATCTCCTGGCTACTAACGCCGCGGGTGGCCTAAACCCAGACTACGAGGTGGGTGACATTATGATCATCAAGGACCATATCAATCTGATGGGATTCGCCGGGAACAACCCCCTCCTGGGAGTCAATGAAGACAGGTAGGTTTATTTAGTTATTTTACACAATAAACGAAATGGACCCTGTACTATTTAGTACCGTTTTATGTTCCTAACTAGGATTTACTGCTAACCGGTAGGTTATATCGTTATATGCTAATGTCAATATTTTCGGCCTAAAGCTGTGTCCACACATAGTCGACCTCGTCGATCGATCGACAAGGTGAAGAGGTGAGTCTATGTCCTACTGGGAGTCAA
This sequence comes from Diaphorina citri, assembly GCF_000475195.1. Lineage (NCBI taxonomy): Eukaryota > Metazoa > Arthropoda > Insecta > Hemiptera > Psyllidae > Diaphorina > Diaphorina citri. The sequence continues at coordinate 54,500 of NW_007377988.1, read as the reverse complement.
TGAAGACAGGTAGGTTTATTTATTTATTTTATACAATAAACGAAATGGACCCTGTACTATTTAGTACCGTTTTATGTTCCTAGGACTTACTGCTAACCGGTAGGTTATATCGTTACATATAGGCTAATGTCAATATTTTCGGCCTAAAGCTGTGTCCACACATAGTCGACCTCGTCGATCGATCGACAAGGTGAAGAGGTGAGTCTATGTATTTATTTATTTTACACAATAAACGAAATTGACCCTGTACTATTTAGTACCGTTTTATGTTCCTAGAACTTACTGCTAACCGGTAGGTTATATCGTTATATGCTAATGTCAATATTTTCGGCGTAAAGCTGTGTCCACACATAGTCGACCTCGTCGATCGATCGACAAGGTGAAGAGGTGAGTCTATGTTGTCGAGGCAGTTGAATTGAAGTGTGGAGACAGCTTGAGACCCCTTACAGGCGAAACGAGTTTTAGGGTGGCGGGCGACAAAAAGCACTGAATTTTTTTGGGCGCGTAGCTTGTCGCCAAATAGAAGTTAAAACTCCCTTAACTTCAGATCTTAACAGTTAAACAGCGACGTTAAACTTCTGTTACTCAAAATTTTCCATAGAATCCAATTCCCTTTTCATTTTTCTTCTCCAGGTTTGGGCCCCGTATTTACTTAAATGGTAGCCAAAGTGTTAAAAATTTTGATTCAATATAATGAGGCATTCCATTTTCATTTTCCTGCGACAGGTTTGGCCCCCGTTTTCCGCATTGAATTGAAGTGTGGAGACAGCTTGAGACCCCTTACAGGCGAAACGAGTTTTAGGGTGGTAGGCGACAAAAAGCACTGAATTTTTTTGGACGCGTAGCTTGTCGCCAAATAGAAGGTAAAACTCCCTTAAATTCAGATCTTAACCGTTAAACAGCGACGTTAAACTTCTATTGTTTAAAATTTTCCATAGAATCCAATTCCCTTTTCATTTTTCTTCTCCAGGTTTGGGCCCCGTATTTACTTAAAAAATTTGATTCAATATAATGAGACATTCCATTTTCATTTTCCTGCGACAGGTTTGGCCCCCGTTTTCCGCCCATGAACAAGGCGTACAACAAACAGCTTAGGGCAGCGACCCTAGATATTGCCTTTTGATTCACAAATTTGATTCAATATAATGAGACATTCCATTTCCATTTTCCTGCGACAGGTTTGGCCCCCGTTTTCCGCCCATGAACAAGGCGTACAACAAACAGCTTAGGGCAGCGACCCTAGATATTGCCCGCGATCTCAACATGTCCAGTATTGTCAAGGAGGGTGTCTACTCTGTGATAGGAGGTCCTAACTTTGAGACTGTTGCTGAACTCAATATGCTCAGGATATGCGGGGTCGATGCAGTCGGTAAGCGCTCAAATACTTAAAAGCACTTAAATACTTCTTTCACTATAGGAGTGTCTAAGTCTGACTCTGGAGAGTGAGCTAATAAATAAATAAATGCCATTACTTTGTGTTATCATATCACAACTTTTGTGCTCACTGCAGCATAGTAAGATTCTCCAAAAATCTCAATAATGCAGCGCTTAATGTTTCCCTACCATGCTGGCATCGATCGCTATGTGCATTTATATTACATTTGCCAGTCATGGAATCAATGATTTGTATGACACAATTTTTTTGATCCCGCTGGGAATCGAACCCGGGTCTCCCGCGTGCAAGGCAAGCGCAGTGACCACTATGTCATGGGAGCTGACTTATTCCGAAAGATATAAAGAAAACTTATTTTGACTTGATCATAATTCAACCCCTAGTGTTTATTTTTCTCACACATGGCCTTGCTGCTTAGCGTGTAAATAAATAATTAAATAAAAATAATTTTCTAATTTTCAACACTCATGTTCTTCTCCACGGCGCACAGGTATGAGCACGGTGCACGAGGTGATCACGGCGCATCACTAGAATCGAACCCGGGTCTCCCGCGTGTAAGGCAAGCGCAGTGACCACTACGTCATGGGAGCTGACTTATTTCGACTTGATCATAATTCAACCCCTAGTGTTTATTTTTCTCACACATGGCCTTGCTGCTTAGCATGCAAATAAATAAATAATTTTCTAATTTTCAACACTCATGTTCTTCTCCACGGCGCACAGGTATGAGCACGGTGCACGAGGTGATCACGGCGCATCACTGCGGCATGACGGTCACCGCGTTCAGTCTCATCACCAACAAGTGCGTCACGGATTATGACGACCACGCCGAGGCTAACCATGAGGAAGTAATCCAGGCCGGGAAACTCCGCGGCCCCATGATTAAATCCATGGTGACCCGGATCGTGTCCTATATTGGGGAGCACCAGCTTAACTCCACCGACTGAGTGTGAGTGTCCTATATTGGAGAGCACCAGCACTTGACTGACTGAGACGTTGTCTCAGTTATCTAGGTAGGGACGTTAAACAGTGAGTAGACTAGCGTCTACCTGTGCGACTATAAACAGGGAGAACAGCCAATCCTAACCAGTGCAATAATCCTAAACTAAAATGGACGCGGCACACAAGTGATCAAGGAGAGACCGCCTTAACATAACATTGGAGAGCACCAGCACTTGACTGACTGAGACGTTGTCTTAGTTATCTAGGTAGGGACGTTAAACAGTGAGTAGACTAGCGTCTAGCGTCTACCTGTGCGACTATAAACAGAGAGAACAGCCAATCCTAACCAGTGCAATAATCCTAAACTAAAATGGACGCGGCACACAAGTGATCAAGGAGAGACCGCCTTAACATAATAATCCTAACCAGCCTAGCTAGATGATAATTTCAAAGGGTTCTCTGTTCTCTCTGCTTGAAAAGAACAAGCACAAGTCCTCACGATGGTTGACTGTTGTTCAGGACGAGCCAATTAAACTCTTTGTGTTATTATGTCACAACTTTGGTAAATGTACCTCAAGGCGCTAAGCGGGGATATTCCCCCAAAACCCAAGAATTCCTTTAGGTAACTTTACTACCTAGACTATACAGTTAGTTTTTACATTGATTCGAGTTTACCTACCTATTAAGTTGAATTCTGGTTCCATTGAGGCTGCTTTACTTTTTGTATCAAGGTGTAAACTGGCTCAATCCTTAAGGTGTGTCCACAAACAGTTGACAGCCGTCGATCGACCATCTATTGATGAAAATCTATTGTGATTTGATGTGAATCGACATCGATCGATGGTCGTTCAGTGGACACCTTTAAAGAAAATACTTCAAAGTGAGCTATTATTCATTTCTCCTCAGGACTCAAAGCCATCATGGAGCTACTGAACCAGATAGATACGTACATCACATTGATTCGAGTTTACCTACCTATTAAGTTGAATTCTGGTTCCATTGAGGCTGCTTTACTTTTTGTACCAAGGTGTAAACTGGCTCAATCCTTAAGGTGTGTCCACAAATAGTTGACAGCCGTCGATCGACCATCTATTGATGAAAATCTATTGTGATTTGATGTTGATCGACATCGATCGATGGTCGTTCAGTGGACACCTTTAGAGAAAATACTTCAAAGTGAGCTATTATTCATTTCTCCTCAGGACTCAAAGCCATCATGGAGCTACTGAACCAGATAGATACGTACATCATCTATCCTGGACATGTAAATTAGTAAAATTTATTGTGATTTGATGTGGATCGACATCGATCGATGGTCGTTCAGTGGACACCTTTAGTGAAAATTTAATACTTCAAAGTGAGCTATTATTCATTTCTCCTCAGGACTCAAAGCCATCATGGAGCTACTGAACCAGATAGATACGTACATCCCTCAGCCTGTCCGAGACCTGGACAAACCGTTCTATCTGCCGGTTGAGCATACCTATTCGATTCCCGGCCGAGGCACAGTTGTCACGGGACGATTGGAGAGGGGGATTGTCAAGAAGGGAATGGAGTGCGAGTTCACCGGCTATGGGAGACAGTTCAAGACTACCGTTACTGGTGAGTTTAGCCAAATGTTATTATGTGATTAGGAAATTAGGATAGTCGTTAAAGCCCGTTCACACTTGTCGTTCGGAAAAAATCGTGTCGTGCCTAGTGGGACCACTCTCATTTAATGTACATTTCCTACAAGGACATTTTATGTCGTTCGGGAAAAAACCTTGTCTTGTGTAGTGGGAGTAGTCTGATTTAAAGTACACTACCTACTGGATATTCAGAAAGAAATTGGGTGAACCTCACGACAAATGGGTGGCTATGGGAGACAGTTCAAGACTACCGTTACTGGTGAGTTTAGCCGAATGTTATTATGTGATTAGGAAATTAGAATAGTCGTTAAAGCCCGTTCACACCTGTCGTTCGGAAAAAATCGTGTCGTGCCTAGTGGGAACACTCTCATTTAATTTACATTTCCTACAAGGACATTTTATGTCGTTCGGGAAAAAACCGTGTCTTGTGTAGTGGGAGTAGTCTGATTTAAAGTACACTACCTACTGGATATTCAGAAAGAAATTGGGTGAACCTCACGACAAATGGGAACAGGCTCTTCAAACGATTAAATCTCAATTTGTTGGCCAGGCTTGTTTGTTTGCTAGCGCGTCTGCCTTGTAAGCGCTAGGCCGCGGGTTCGATTCCCGCCCGGGCCGGATTCTATACTGAACAGTTAATATTCGCTCCCGAAACGGCTGGCTTTCTCCTATCCTGTCTTCCTGACAAATGGGAACAGGCTCTTCAAACGATTAAATCTCAATTTGTTGGCCAGGCTTGTTTGTTTGCTAGCGCGTCTGCCTTGTAAGCGCTAGGCCGTGGGTTCGATTCCCGCCCGGGCCGGATTCTATACTGAACAGTTAATATTCGCTCCCGAAACGGCTGGCTTTCTCCTATCCTGTCTTCCTTCTCTCTTCGATTTCGGGACTTCCTTTGTTACATCCTCCTATCTAACCTCTTTTAAAAATATCTCTATTTGTTGTGCAGGTATTGAAATGTTCCACAAAATTCTGGATGAGGCCCAGGCAGGAGATCAGTTAGGCGCTCTGGTCAAGGGAATGAAGCGAGATGAAGTAAACCGAGGTCTCATTATGGCTAAACCAGGTAAGAAAATTTGGCTGTACCATCCCGCTAGCCTAGTTAGCTTGGTTGGTAGCTCATCTGCCTTGTAATTCATCTATTTGACAGCCTGCCACTTAAAAGTACCAGCGACTGATTCTGTTCAATCAGATATTGTAAAAAAAAAATCTTTCCCATATTGCTATCATTTCTTACTAGTAGTTAAATATTTATCTACATTTAATAGAAAACATTAGCCTCAGAATTCCATCAGAAACCAAGCACAAGAACTTAGAGAGCTGAAGCTCCAGAGATAATTTCAATCAGCTCTCGGGTAATGACAGCCTGTCTGGTTCTGTTAAATGTAAGGGTGAGCTTCTCAATCATTTCTCCGGCATTCTTGGAAGCGTTGTCCATGGATGTCATCCTGGATGACTGCTCACTGCATGCACCTTCCTTCATTGCATAGTACAGCATAGCAGCCATTGAGAACTCGAGGTAACTTTGAATAACATCGGCATCAAGAGAATCGTAAACACCCAACTTAGGTGCAGCAGTCACTGATGCCAAACTGAAGATGGGCAGATCGGAAGTGGTGTATGAAACAACAGACTTGAATTTGTTGTAAATGATTTTCCCACTTGTGAAGTTGTACTTGCTTGTTTCCTGGGCAACCTTGGATGCATCAAGGAAAGTGGGAGGTCTTCTTCCTACTTCATTGGCAGCCAAAATGATGTTGTTTCCATACAGACGTTGCAGGATTGCACGACTCTTGTCTCCAATAGTGATGACTAAAACTTTGTCACCTGAAAACAAATAAAGAAGTATGTTAGTTTCTCATTGAAGCTGGTTAGCAGTAGGTACTGGTTACTGCTCCTATGTACTACCTAATTTTACAGTTATTGCAATTAACAACTAAAGGGCCTTGGCTGTAAGAAGGCTTGCCTGAAAGAATGTAATTTAAGTGTATATTAACAAATACTCAAGTAGGTAGGTACCTACAAGGTTTGATAGAGGGAATGCTAGGAGGGAAGAGGGAGAGACTTTAACTGAGGGAACTGTAACAACAGGAGGTTTTATCCCATAATCAAAGAGAGGAGGACAGGATAGGAGAAGGCCAACTGTTCAAAGATCAAACATTATCTGCTTAGGATAAATGATAAATAAATAAAGGTGTGAATCAAACTCTATTCATTCTAAATTAACTCATTGTAGCTCTTATTCTTTATTTTGATTACTTATCAAATTCTATAAAATAACTTTTTTAAAATTTATTTAAAGGTTTGATAGAGGGAATGCTAGGAGGGAAGAGGGAGAGACTTTAATTGAGGGAACTGTAACAACAGGGGGTTTTATCCCAGAATCAAAGAGAGGAGGACAGGATAGGAGAAGGCCAACTGTTCCCAGATCAAACATTATCTGCTTAGGATAAATTTTGTCCAGGTGTGAATCAAACTCTATTCATTCTAAATTAACTCATTGTAGCTCTTATTCTTTATTTTGATTACTTATCAAATTCTATTTTCATTGGAGGGAATGCTAGGAAGGTAATTGAGGGAACTGTAACAACAGGGGTTTTATCCCATAATCAAAGAGAGGAGGACAGGATAGGAGAAGGCCAACTGTTCCAAGATCAAACATTATCTGCTTAGGATAAATGATAAATAAATAGAATAGAATAGAATAGAATATACCTTGTTTATCCTGCCAGAATGAGACTGAAAAGTCCCTTTACTCCCGCAGTCTAAACAAGTATTTTCATTCTTGTAGTTCTTGCTGACAAGAAGCTAGCAAAGGTCAAACAGTATGCTGACATTGACAATGCTCCAGAAGAGAAAGCTCGAGGTATCACAATCAACGTGGCTCATGTGGAATATGCTACAGAGAATCGCCACTACTCGCACACAGATTGTCCCGGGCATGCTGATTATATTAAGAACATGATTACGGGGACTTCACAGATGGACGGAGCAATTCTGGTAGTAGCGGCCACTGATGGTGCTATGCCTCAGACGAGGGAACATTTACTCCTGGCCAAGCAGATTGGAGTGACAAATATTGTTGTGTTTATCAACAAGGTATGACATCTCACAGTTTTGAGAATACTAAAGTAAAAAAAAAGTAGGGCACTGGAGAATGAATTTGAATACTGTGAAAACAAAGTATTCTAATTCATTCTCCAGTTCTAATACTGCTTGACAAAGTAACTCCTTTAGAAAATGAAGACCCCTCGGGAAAAAAGATGGGAGTCCAATTTTCAAAAAAATGAGTTAGATACGTTATATAGTACTTCCCCCCCAAAACGGATAATGTTCGTTCTCGGAACGGCTGGCTTTCTATCCCGTCTTTCTTCTCTCTCCGATTTCGGGACGATAGGACCTTAGCAGTTACAGTTCCCTCTATTAATTACTCTTGGTGTGTTTCAGGTTCGTCACTTGAGAGACAAGTTTTGTACAGATGAAGGAACAACATTGCATAACCCTCCAGAATATACATATGTAGTAGATACACATTCGCCATTTTTATTTCCTTATCCTATAGGAAGGAAAGGAATGTAATCGGGTTAAAAAAAGAGAACGCAATCTGTATAAGGAAGGAACTATGCTATTTTTCTTCTAGTGGCCGTGTTAGAGTGTTTTTGCAGAATGGACCTTTTGAAAACTTGGAATGACAAAATAATAGGTACCTTACTTAATCATTAGTAATGTCATTATTTCCAAGTAATGATGATGAAAAATCAGAAAATCCGGAGATAATGTTCGTTCTCGGAACGGCTGGGTTTCTCCTATCCCGTCTTTCTTCTCTCTTCGATTTCGGGACGATAGGACCTTAGCAGTTACAGTTCTCTCTACTAATTACTCATGGTGTGTTTCAGGTTCGTCACTTGAGAGACAAGTTTTGTACAGACTACAGATGAAGGAACAACATTGCATAACCCTCCAGAATATATGTAGTAGATACACATTCGCCATTTTCATTTCCTTATCCTATAGGAAGGAAAGGAATGTAATCGGGTTAAAAAAAGAGAAAGCAATATGTATAAGGAAGGAACTATTCTATCTTTCTTCTCGTGGCCGTGTTAGAGGTGTTTTTGCAGAATGGACCTTTTGAAAACATTGGAATGACAAAATAATAGGTACCTTACTTAATCATTAGTAATGTCATTATTTCCAAGTAATGATGATGAAAAATCAGAAAATCCGGAATTCCATCATTAGTAATGACATTACTAATGATCATGTAAGGTACCTAAAAGGAAAAGCCAGGCTGCTTATCTTCTTTGCCTATCGAAGAAGGTCACCTATGTTGGCTAACGGATTTCTGAAAATCCATCAGATTCAAGCCATGGGATTCCATTCTACGTTTCCGGGTTCGATTCCCGGAACTTCGTTTTCACTATAGCATAGCTCGGTGATCGCCTGCTTGTGGGATTTTGATCCAAAACACCTTCCAAAATTTAATCTATTCATCGATGTGATTTAACTCAATAAAAGAAAAATATTATTGGGAACCTCCCTTCTCTAGCTTTTACTCTGTTCACCTTTAAGACTTGGGTCATTCAAGGTTGTTTTAGGGGCTTTAACCCTTTAACTATGTTTTATGCATGTCGGTCGCGGTGTATTCAACGTTTAAATTCTTCTTTAGAATATCCTGGGTAAAATCGGAGATGTTGTGTACCTAAAAGGAAAAGCCAGGCTGCTTATCTTCTTTGATTGCCTATCGAAGAAGGTTACCTATGTTGGCTAACGGATTTCGGAAAATCTATCAGATTCAAGCCATGGGATTGCATTCTACGTTTCCGGGTTCGATTCCCGGAACTTCGTTTTCACTATCGCATAGCTCGGTGATCGCCTGCTTGTGGGATTTTGATCTAAGACACCTTCCAAAATTTAATCCATTCATTGATGTGATTTAAAGACTCAATAAAAGAAAAATATTATTGGGAACCTCCCTTCTCTAGCTTTTACTCTGTTCACCTTTAAGACTTGGGTCATTCAAGGTTTTTTTAGGGGCTTTAACTATGTTTTATGCATGTCGGTCGCGGTGTATTCAACGTTTAAATTCTTCTTTAGAATGTCCTGGGTAAAATCGGAGATGTTGGTACTGTGGCATGTTCCAAGAACGACTCCGCACTACTCACTGTTTACGATACCCATAGAAAATATTTACAAACGGCACAATGTTTTTCTCTTGCTGGGAGTATAAACTGAGAAGTATGGAATGCTCGGTCGTTCGTGAAATAAGGCCCAGGTCACCTTTCTGCAAACATCAAGCGAGTGTACTTTAAGTAATGACGAAGTCCGAATTATTTAAGAAGGTTTGACAAACAGGTGTGCATTTGAAGCTTGTAGTTTTTTTTTTTAGTCTATTCCCCTTTCTTTTCCTATTATTTGTTCTTAGTTGTTTATTTTACATATTTAACAAACATGTCTAAAAGAAGAAAATACAAATACCTATGTGATTGAAATTTTTTTCTAGTTAAATTTGAGTTTTATTTTCCTCTAGGACTCTGGAATATACCTTGCTCAGTAGCAGAATGGCTAAAGCACTTGCACAGTAAGGAGGAGCAGGAGGATGTGGGTTTAAAGTCTCCATACTCCCAACAGACACAGTGAATTTTATCTTTGTTAAACTAAGAATTGGGTTACCATATGAGTAGGGTTAACAGGAATAAAGGAACAAAAAAAACCTCAACTTGATCAGAAACATAAATACAGAATTTTATTTGATTTCATTATAACTTCGAAATCTATTTATCAATGCACCCTTGGAAAAAGGGACATGCCACTGCCTAAAAAACATCCACAGTGAGTTTGTAAGAAATCAATATGATTTTTAGCAGAGAAAGTGAAGATCCAAGTATGGACCAGTTTTCTCTAAGACAGGAATGATTGATAGCGAAACATTCACAGGAAATGCAGTACATATTTCATCTATTGGACAGCTCTGCCACTTAGCAAGACTAGGTGGCTGATGTTCAGATATTGTAAAAAAAAAAATCTTTCCCATATTGCTATCATTTCTTACTAGTTAAATATTTAGCTACTTTTAACAGAAAACATTAGCCTCAGAATTCCATCAGAACCCAAGCACAACAACTTAGAGAGCTGAAGCTCCAGAGATAATTTCAATCAGCTCTCGGGTAATGACAGCCTGTCTGGTTCTGTTAAATGTAAGGGTGAGCTTCTCAATCATTTCTCCGGCATTCTTGGAAGCATTGTCCATGGATGTCATTCTAGATGACTGCTCACTGCATGCACCTTCCTTCATGGCATAGTACAACATAGCAGCCATTGAGAACTCGAGGTAACTTTGAATAACATCAGCATCGAGGGAATCGTAAACACCCAGCTTAGGTGCAGCAGTCACTGATGCTAAACTGAAGATGGGCAGATCGGAAGTGGTGTATGACACAACAGACTTGAATTTGTTGTAAATGATTTTCCCACTTGTGAAGTTGTACTTGCTGGTTTCCTGAGCAACCTTGGATGCATCGAGGAAAGTGGGAGGTCTTCGTCCTACTTCATTGGCAGCCAAAATGATGTTGTTTCCATACAGACGTTGGAGAATTGCACGACTCTTGTCTCCAATGGTGATGACTAAAACTTTGTCACCTGAAACAAAGAATAAAGCAGTTTAGTTATGTATTGAAACCTGTTAGTAGTTAGCAACTGAAGGGTCTTGGCTGTTAGAAGTCTTAAAGCATGTAATTTTACAAATACTCAAGTAAGCAAGTACCTGGTAAAAATACTCAAATACTAATATTACTAATGTACATATTTTGTTAACAGAACTAGACTAGAATTGCTTATCATCACACAACTAGTAATGGATGTTTTGATATCCCAAGCCTATCTATAGCCACATTTTATTTGGTAAATGAAGTGAAGAATACAAATAATTTCTATAGATAAAAAAATACCCTTTTGGTATTTAAATTTAGCCTACCTTTAGTTTGAAGTTCATTACGAATCCAACGGGCAACTGAGGTGTGAACTGCTCCACAAAGACCACGGTCAGAAGTTACAGCAATCAGCAGTTCCTTGGGTGACTCAGTTCCCTCAGGAGTGGTGACTTCAGCTTTCGAGTAGAAAGCACTGGCTCCAGCACCAATAGGTTTTGCGGCTTTCAATTCTCTCTCGGCTCTGGTGTATTTGGCAGCTGACACCATCTTCATTGACTGTGTGATCTTTTGGATGTTCTTGACGGACTTCAATCGGATTGAGATGGCCTTCAGAGTGGCCATATTCCTGGTCTGTTGTTGCATGCATTGTGGCACCAGGAGTGCAGTTTTGGAGAACATGATTCTTGGAGATTTTAGTACAACTGCGAAAAAGAAATGAACAGTAGGATCAAGTTAGAAGAGAGAGGTTAGAGGACGAATGTAGGACTCACTTGAGAAAATCGATTGAAATGACGGATTTGAAAACCGAAGGGTATCGATGATACTGTACTTTTCAAACTAAAAAGTAAACTAAACACTATTGAATTCAGCCGGAAAATCTCCGTTTCCCGTGAAATTTCGGCAAATTTATTCACATTTGAGATAAGAACTCAGAACTCACCTGAGAAAAAATCCAAAGTTGCACTTCCTAAAAACACCACAACAAAAATCAGCTGATTTAAAATATTTCCTCCATTTTGACTTTTTGAGCACAGACCACTTTATTTTTCAAAATTTGGTTTGTGCGCATGCGCGGACTTCACATGTTCTTTTTCGAATTCCACCCGCGAATTTCGAAAAGTTCGTGATAACTGAATTTTGATAACGGGATTAACGAATTAACGAATTTTCCATAAAAATCCGCTAAAGTGTTGAATTTTCTTTTGTTTCTCATAATTTTTACGGGCTGTGAGTATGTTGAATCAAGTTTAATCGTTTTTAAAGTCAGAAAATGTCGGTTTTCACGTGAAAAAGGCGCTTAAAAGCAATATGGAAAAAAGTGTTCAGGGCTAAAGGATAAGAAGTGTTTTCTCTGTTTGCTAATGGGTAAAGTTTGTAAGTGAAGGTTCGTTGTGTCTGGTACTCTGGTTAGTTTTTGGACGGGTGACCGTCTGGTACATTGCTCAATAAAGGCTTCCTAACTCCTCAATATATTCAGCCTTGTGAGGACAACTTTGGAGCAAAAGGTGGTGAGGTCTCATAGGCCCTCTTAAAGGATCTGGACTGTAAAGTGTATTGAGGTTTTCATTTTACTTCAG